>NW_027278938.1:0-144336 GCF_046629955.1 Centroberyx affinis
TGTCACAAAAAACATTACAACCTTCTGTTAAAGATCTCAGATGCTATTCTAAGATCTTTTGTGAGTCGCATGGCGCAGCTTTAAACACATCTGTTCAAAATGGATAGTTTCTTTGTCAAGGGCAGTAATGCGGCGATCTGATTTCATAATACCAGACCGCACAAAGCGGGGCTCAGAATTAGTCATCGGAGTGGTCCGAGATCACCTTCGCCACCGATGACGAGCTCAGCCCACCTAAAACTGCAGCCTGGCAACGCGGCTCTGCACACAAGAGCCAAAACACAGTCGCACAAAGCGAGGAACTTGCTCTGATACTCCGATATGATGAAAAATCTGTCCGCTTGCCCAGGAATGAAACCAACCAGTCAAAACATCCCGGCGGACCTCTGCCTTTCAGGATGACTCCAGCAATGAATGCCGGAGACGCGAGCCGGTAAACCCCCACATGCCGTCATCCTATCGCATGAATCACTCGCAGCACATCAAGTCGCTCAAGTCAAAGTACCACCACAGAGTATGAATCACTACATGAATCATCTTTACTGGATCCTATGTCACCTAACAAAACAATCCCTCCCAGTGTGTGCTTATCATATCATAAAAACACAAGGCGCTGGAAGTCTACAGATTAGGAAAGTGGGGCTGTAATCAGAAAGTTGCTGGTTTGAATTCCAGTTTTCCACTGGGGAAATGAACAAATACAGCTCCCCCCTTGTGCTCTTGAGCAAGGCACCCAGCTCCAAGGTGTGAATGCGGTGGAACTGCATCAATAAGCTGAAAAAGAACATGGGTGCACGCCGTGGCAAGCGTTCCCCGGCTAAAATCGGCGGCCATACTGTCCACGGCGGGTCAGCGGTGCGGTTCTTACCTGGGAGCGTCGAAGCTGTCGTAGGATCCCACAGTGTAATGGCGGAACAGCCTCTTGGCTCGCTCTCCTCGGCTCTCTGAAACACACCACCACAGAGACATCAACATGGCTGCAGTGTCTTCTATCTATCTATCTGAATCTATAAGGCAGGTTTATACAGACACTGTCCTGTTACTGTACTACTACTGCTATAATAGTGTAATATAGGGGCTTTTCTCCCTTACAAGTCATTTGATCTACTGTACAAAGTCAAGCCCCAGCCCAGCCAACCTATACCTAAACCTGTAACTTATAGGCTTATACTGTTAAGTTACTACACTGCTGCATGGCGAGGTAACACCAAAACTAGCACCGGCCCTGACAACTAGCTGAATATTAAGACAGAGGAGTGTAAATGTGAAACTCCCTGCTAAAAGGTGTGGTTTATTGCCTCAGCATGGTGAACAGAAGTGATGCTGCATGTGTTTCTCCAACCCAATGTGAGGTAAGAGAGAGGGCCGGGCCTGCTGTGTGTGTTTGGGTATGTCTGTATGTGTATGTGTATGTGTGTGTGTGTGTGTGTGTGTGTGTGTGTGTGAGAGTGTTTCTGCTCACCCGATCGGTTGTCTTGGCTCCGAAGCGCCACTTCCTCCACGCACTCGGAGGGGAACCAGCCGGTGCGGCCCCGGACCGTCCCCTCCCAGAAGCCGCCCTCGCCGACACTCAGCACTAGGGGTGGGGTTGGTGGGGTGGGGGGGGGGCAGGAGAGAGCGCCGTGTCAGAATAAAACACGAAAACCCGCGTGAAACACATACCGAGAATCCAATGAGAAATGAAGACACGCAAGAAGAATACACCAACGACATTATACGGACAGGACGGAAATAATGTGGGCACACACACAGACATGCAAACCTCCTACATACTCACCAAGACATACATACCTGGTGACACCTTAGACTCACTCACAAACACACACATATTCATACCTGCAGACATTGAATACAAACACATATAGGGACCTTACACTCATGTTAGGACGTGGGCCATTTTGCAAACTCATATACTGGCATCTGAAGACACCCTGGACTTGGCCTGGTACCGATCTGACTCTGAGACTTTACACCTGCCGTTAACATGCATCTTGTATCCAGATTGTATCTGGATATGGTTTAGCTGGATTAGATTTGCTGACACATTTGTAAACAAAACAAGCTCGTTTGATTGGCTCTCGCTAAAGAAAAGAGAGTGAAAAGAGAAAACTGAGTCTGACGTTAGGACAAAGGCAGTTGTTATCTGCCCACCTTGGCTGTGACTTCAGTGCTGGCTGGCTACTCTCCAAACAAAATCGTGTTATTCAACCACAGGGGAATTCACAAATTCTCAGACTTCGTTCTTCACTCATTCATTGTTGTCGTTATGCGACACCCAAACAGCGTATTACTTCATGGCACAAGCACAATACTGTCTGATTTGTTGCTGTTAACTCACTGAGCAGGAAGAAGAGGAAGAAGAGAACAGATTCATGCATGCTTGTGTGTAATCCAATTAAACTGCCATATTAGAATCAGTCTAGGTTAAGGGATTCCCATAGATGACAAGTATAATATTAATAAAATTAACAATAAATATATAATTTAAAAAAAAACTGCATCATATCCATCATATCACAGGTGGACAACACTGACTGGCTGATATCAGATTTTTATAAAAGGCCAATATCAGAATTATATCTTTCCCTTTCCAAAATGCAGATTACAGCGCACATCACCTTCTCATGATATTTACATTCTGTAAAAATAACAGTAACCACCTGTCTCACTGGTTCCCCATCCACAAGCATCCTGGCAATTCGTTTTTGCCAAATAGTTACCATCCAACCTGCCTGTTTGATTTGTGTGTGCTTCCTGGTTGGAAAGTTTCTGTCCATTTATGTACAGTACATATGTACATATGGATACATAAGTGTATTACATAAGGATTGGAGACGCATTGCATGTACACGTTGTTACCTCCGCCAATGAAGTGGGAGGGAAGTTATGTATTCACCCTCGTCGGTTTGTCTGTTGATTAGCAAGACATCTCAGAAAGTAACACATAGATTTAGATGAAATTTGTTGGACAGCTGGCCCTTGACCCAACAATCAGATGATTCGATTTCAGTAATGATCTGGATCTGATTGGATGGATTTCTGCCATTAGACAATCATATTTTAGCCATAACTATTATGCTGCGTTCATGTGCTGGAGGAAAATCTGACATCTGGGACTTCCAAGTTGGCTGCTAAACAGCGTTCATTCATGTGCTGTTTTCTCTGAAAATCAAACCCGGAAGAGAAATGATGAAGCCTGGGCGTTGCAAATTGGAGAATTGATCAGCGTTGGAAGAGATTTGCGCTCTAGTTTGTGTGATCAGATCTTAAATGCATCTTGGCTGAATCTACACCTGGATTTTGTGTGTTTTCAGTCTATCTGATTACAATCCGATCATCCAGGATGCATGTCAATATCAGGTGTAAAGGGGATCATAGAGTTTACCAAGACTGACTCCCACCCAGACAGACATGTTGAATTCACATAGGAGACAAAATATATGCTTCGACGCACACACACACACACACACACACACACACAAAACACACACACCAAGCATGATGATATGCAAAACACACTCACACACCTTTGACCCTGTCTCCCTTGTTGAAGCTGATTTCTCGTTCTCCCTGGGCGGAGTGCGCTCGTGTAGCTACGAAGACTCGTCCCGGGACGGCACTGTAGAGGCGTCTCCGCTGGCCCCCGGTCGGTCCAACGGTGCTGACAGGGACGGGCCTGGCCAGAGGGGTGGAGGGGGTGGGTGGGGGCAGTTTGAGATTGTAGCACAAACCATAAACTTTCATCTTAGCTTGTGCTATAGCAGCCTAAATTATGTAATACTTGGACAATCCTTTGGAGGGAAAAGGAAAGTCAATGCCTCCAGTTTTACACAGACAAAATGGTTTGACCTGCTACTTCAGAAGGGAACTGCAGGTTTCCATAAGTACAATTCAAGACTTTTTAAACTAGTTTCACCCCAAAAATTAGCCTGAAGAGTAAGAAAACAGTTAAGTACAGTACAGTCTTAACACATGGGGTTCCATATAGAACCAAAAAATGGTTATTTAGCAGAATCCTTTTAAGCTCAAATGGTTCTATAGGACTGTCACAGTGCTGTAAAGAACCCTTTAAAAATGTATGAAATGCTCCAAATCAGCGATATTAAAAGAACTTTTAAAGAACCAAACTGGGGTTTTTTTCATTCCGATTTGCCAATGTTTTAATAAATCAAGGGTTCTTTGAGTCTTTATGGTGCTATATAGAACCTCAACCCTAACCAAAGAACCCTTCAAGAACCCTCCTTGTTCTGAGTGTATGTGTCACTGCCACTGTGATTTCTCACTGGAAAAGTAGCTAATGCACCAAGAAAAATATATATTTTTAAGACCTCAGAAACCATATTTAAGATTCAAATGCAACATTTAGCTGCATTTATTACTCTTTAAGGCTGTGGATTCAGAAAATTAATTTTAAAACATTTTTACACAAGTACTTTTTCAGGACCTGCAGACACCGTGCAGAAAGCACTGACAGCACTTAACCCAGCCAATGGGAACCGGTTCTGCGCTTGTTAGAGAGGCAAAAGGAGAGGTTCCTGTTCAGCAGCTGGTTGTCAGGTGTCAGCCCTCCACACTCACCCCTGCCTCCGACTCTGCCGGCTGCGGTCCTCCTTGTCTCCGATCCTCCCTCGGGACGGAGAGCGAGTCCTCGCCCCTCTGGGACTGCTGGAGCTCCGCAGGGTACCCGTATGTTTATAGCCCTGGGACGGACAGAGGAGAAGACATGTTTCATGAAGAGATATTTCGATATACATATGTTACCGTATTTCAGTACTTATGCTACTTCCATTTGCATTGTTACAGAAATTCTCATCTACATCCAAGCACATGACATCCACATATTACTGCACATACAATATTCTGTGTATGATATATGATTACCTCCATCTGTAAGTTGTACAAGCCTTTACAAGGCCAGATATTTCTGTACATATGTTACCTTCATCTGAGCATGTGGATATCTAACACTGCATATTTGTAGGTCTGGACACTTTCTGGACATTTCTGTATAATTGTTCTCCCATAATGTGAATAACTAGCAATACACACTTGCTCATCTGCTTCAACCTGCAACTATGCCAATGAAGGCGTTGTATCTTGCTTGTAATTTGTTGTATTATTTTCAATATATTCACACTGTGTGATTACCTGTTGTATTATCTTCAGTACTCTATTTGTCTTATTGTTAGAGATATCTTATTCTTAACGACACACTTTCCTCTCGGGGATGGTAAGTTTCATTGGTATCTTTCTATGATCTATATCTATAATATAAATAAATCTATAATGCATTATAAAGGCAGTCATAAGGAATTATAATGCACTCATAATGCCTGATGACCATCACTTTTAGAGCACATGCTTACTGATGCATCATATCACCACTCATAAAACATTATAGATATAATTTGAAATCAATTATATGTGTAAGCATGTTATGAATAATGTACTTTTATTACTTCTAATGTTGCCTGTTTTAATACCTATCACTCAACATTATCACTTAACTTAAAGAAGACAATGAAAACTAGTGATTCTTCATGATTTATTTTAGTTGTATTAGAAGGCGTGCCACTTAATGAATACAATGGCAACTTTTGATGTGGCATGGCTTATTTAAAGGGTCAATAAGTAAGATTTTTAAGAGTCTTTTGTTCTATTGAAGTTCTATCGATGTTACTGCAATTCCTGCTGGTCGCCACTAGAGGCTGATAAAGGTGATAAAGGTCATAGATTACTTAATGCCGCTTTAAAATGATAAAATGTATTACTATGCATTTCACCTTACGTAACACAGACAATGAAGGGTTATGATGCTATGAGCACTTATAATACTTTGTTGTGTGTTTGTAGGAAAAGGTCACTCATACTGAAATACAAGTTAGTATCATACATACCGCCGATAGATAACAAGTCATTAACTTTCAGCTGCTTGTAATGATAAATCTCTTCAGGATATGACTATAATGTTTTATGAGTGTTTTTAATGCCTCAGTGAGCATTCTGTGTTCTTATAAGCAGGGTCATAAGGCATCAGAATGCATTATAAGTCCTTATGAGTGTGTGTTAGTGATTCAGATAATCTAATCATCTACTACAGTCCGTTTAGCAGTGTGTTGTAGACTGAGGGACACTACTGAGCACACACACACACATACACACACACACACACACACATTCACACACACTAACCTGCACAGAGACGATGTTGGAGCCCGGGGCGTTGGGCACCGCCATCCAGTCCGGCAGGTTCATGCTGTTATCGCTGTTGGCCCGCAGGAAGGGGTGAGGGTGGGGTATGGCCAGGGTGCGGCTGCTCTCCCGCCGCTGGGGGGCGTACTTTGGAGACTCCAGGAAGGGAACTGGGAGGCGAGGGGAGCGGGGAAAGAGAACGACAGGAGGGTGGGTGGGCTTGTGATAGTATAGTATAGCTTTTCTTTGTGTTGGTATCTTGTAACGCTGTTATTTTGCACACCTCCATACATGCTGTAATTCATATTTCTCTATACTTTTCATCCATACATTTCTGTTTAACATGTCTCAGTGTTGTAAGTGCCTGTTACCCGCATTTGCTCTATTCTTTATGTATGTTCTATTTTTCTCTGCTGTATCCCTATTATTTTCACCTGTAATGGCCTAATTTCCTCATGGGGATCATCATATCTTATCGTCTTTTCTTAGTAAAAGGTGTAACTTGGAACATTACATTCACAATTCAGACTGGCATGCAAAACAAAGGCCAGACCTCAGCTACTTACCCACATCTGTATCCCGGTGGTTTTTGATAATTTCTCCCAGCTCAAAATGGCCAGACATCACAGCCACCTGATAGGGACACACACACACACACACACACACACACACACACACAATCTCTTTGGATGTCGTCATATTATGGAAAATGAATGCACAAAATGCAAGGATGGGAGTAACAAATTACAATTTCTCTCATTGTTTTAAGTAACTGAGTACATTTCAAATGAGCTACTTTTTACTTTTCTTAAGCACATTTGTACACCGGTAATTTTACTTGATCTTAAGTAATATATCAGCAGAGTAACAGTATACTTTTACTTGAGCAGGATATTTTGGTACTCTTTCCACAGCTGCACAAATGCTTTGGACCTATTTTCAATTTACACACGTCAGCACACAATCAACCAATTTTCTATACTTTCTCCCTCTCTTTTCCTCTCTCTCACTCTTACACACACACACACACACACACACACACACACACACACACACACACACACACCAACAGAATGTCTCAGCTGGCTTTTTCTGTGCTGACAGAGTTAATGTATTCAGATTAAGGGGTCATACACAATCCCGCCACCTGGGACCCCTGTGTGCATCGCAGCACAATAACGGTTTAAAGTGGAATTAGGCCCTGGCACTTTCTGCTACGTTAACTTAATAAGACAGTAAACCATACAACCACCCAACACGCATAATTACCCGGCCAGGCACTCAGCCATTACCTGAAAGGAGGTCTGCCCACTGTTATTCTTTGTGTCTTTATTAGCTCCCCTGTATAGCAGAATTCGTGCACAGCTTTCCTGCGTGAAAGAGTGTTGATTCATGTTAACTCATCCTAAAATAAACATTGTATAGTTAGTGCTCTTGACTTTTTGCACATTTTCACATTTGTTTGGAATTTTTGGTATAAAATCAAAGTACTCTTTTCCATCAAAGTGGAGTGGATATTTAAGACATTTATATAAAAATGGGAAATTCCAATAGTAGAAAAAGCTAAGTTTTCCAAATAATTCACCCACTTTACTCACTTGGCCACAATTGTCTCACTGGCAAAAAAACCCAAAACATTTCACAATATATTATTCATACTTCCTCTTTAGATGAGGTAAGATATTTTGTATTTTCCTTTCAAATTTGATCTAATTTTATCTTCCTTGCTAGGAAGCCTTGAACCAGCCCCTTCAATACATCTTAATGAGATTTTAGGGTGGAGAGTGTTTTCTGTTTACCAGCGTCACTTATTGATGACATTTCATTCCAGATCCTGGGGTTTCAAGAAAAAATAAACACATCCAACCCCTCCATGTAAAATATATATATGATTTAAAACCCACCTATAAAAACAAAAATCAATTACAGTTTCAGAGAAGCGTTAATTTATGTTTTTTTTCTTTGCTTAAAACACCTCTTACTCTTCATATAACATATCAAATTGTTACTATACAATAATCTATACTATGATTTTACTCCTAACGAGCATAAAAAACTACTGAAAAGTGCATCTTCTCTACTTCTGTACACAGCAATGTGCAAAAAGCCAAGAGGGATGATTACATTTTATAGTAACTGCATGTAACATGTAAATATCAAAAGACAGAAGCACCAAAACGGGTGTATTTGGCATTCACTTTAATCTCTACTCAATGAAATACCAGTAAGTGTGTCTACCTTGTTGTATAAAGCACAGATGTGCAAGGCAGTATTTCCAGATGCATTCTGGGAGGAGGAGTCCGCCCCATAGAAGAGGAGGTGCTCCAGGTGCTGGGAGTTTCCGTTCTGACAGGCCTGAGGATGAACAGATCATGGAGGAGGGAGAGAGAGAGAGAGAGAGAGAGAGAGAGAGAGAGAGAGAGAGAGAGAAAGAGAGAGAGAGAGAGGAGGGGAAGATGTAGAAAAGGCGGAGGATTTGTTTCCGAAAGAGGAAAAGAGATGCAGGCGGATGCAGAGTGTTGAGGCGAATGATCAAGATGTACAAGTGCAAGAGAGAAATGATTTACGTGGGAGTTTGAGAAGAGGATGGAGAGGTGGAGAAAGAAGGATGGAGAGAGAGAGAGAGAGAGAGAGAGAGAGAGAGAGAGAGACAATTATAAAGTGACACTTCAGTTAATTAACACCACCTCCAAAGTGAGAGGATGAGAAAACATAAAGATAATAGAGGTGAGATCCAATCGTAATAATAATAATAATAATAATAATAATAATAATAATAATAATAATAATGATAATCATCACCATCATCATCATCATATCAGCTCACTAAGTAAATGAGGTGTTTTAGTTTTCCATTTTAGTACATTGTCAGAAATGAGTAACCTTTTGTTTTTACCTTGACTTCACTGATTACTCTAGTTTATCCAAATGAAAGTGAAAAAAGTCAAGGCAATAAAAATCTGCTTTAAGGAGCTTTCAGGAGAATTTCCACCCTGACAAGAAATAAATTCTGGAAGAAACACTGAATCCTTGTAATTTTTGGAACATTCTGGGCATGAAAATGGTCCAATTTAAAGATACTGAATATTGCCAAAAAATATAAGCTATTGGCAGCTTCAATCCAAAATTATAAGTATCGATATTTGCATTCAAAATCAGTCAAACCCCACTCAAGACACACACACACACACACAGATAGACAATGTAGGATGGACGCCACAAACCGGTAGACGAGCTGAAGAGACAGATGCTGATGGGAGTGATGATGAGGAGGATGCTGAGATGATGAAGAGGCTGATACCTGTGTGTCTCTCCTGGCCTCGGCCCTCCTCTTCAGTCCTGGGGTCATGAGGCGTCACAAAGCACGATGGGCGGGATGAGGGGTGAGAGCGATGTCAGAGACACAGGATGAGAGGGGCAGGTGTTTCCGTGACATGAGTGGGTTTTAACATACATGGGAACACAGAGCACACTGGTCGATTAGGAGGAGGACACACACACACACACACACACACACACACACACACACACACACACTTGATATAAACAGTAACTAACACATATCTCGCCGCTCATCAAGGCGGGGGGTTCTCAAGTGTTTTCATGTCATGACCCGTCAAATAGACACAAATTCGGACATGGACCCCCATTGGATAAGATTTTGTGACCCCCATATTGGCAGATTTTTGTTGTTGATTTACTATTGAATTAACTCTATACACTGTACATGGGGAGATAGTGGTGAGAATGAAATCAATATTCAGAAAAGTCAGTCTTATCCATTCTCTAACTGAGCTAATTTCCAGTGAATTATTAGTTATTAGTTAGTTATTAGTCCTCAATTTGCCGCGGACCCTCTAGAATCCCCTCAAGGACTCTCTGGGGGCTCCCGAACCCCACTATGAGAACCACTGCCCAAAGGGGAGCGATCGAATCATGCAGCAAACACACACACACACACACACACACACACACACACAGCCCTACCTGATGTGTCTCGTCCCAGCCGTTCTCGTCCCTGACGCCCAGCTTGGCGCGGTGGTACAGCAGTGTTTCGCAGCAGGAGGTGTCGCCCCCTGTCAGCACAGTGTGGTAGAGCGGCGTCAGCCCTCGCCGGTCCTTATAGTCCGGAGACGCTCCCAGAGACAGCAGGGCCTGCGGGACAGTTCAGCAGGATGATCTATAACAATTTAACACTTAAAATGTATGGGACCTTCTCAGACATTGGTAGTGATCATAAACATACTTAGAGGATAAGTTTGGCAATTTTGAACATATATAATTTGTCTCTTACACACCTATAGTACTTTGACCCGTACAGAATACTGACTAAATCCTTCCCACTGTATGATCTTTCTTTGGTTAGTAGTTATGTTGGTGATCTAGGAAATGGTGCTCTGAATAAGAGCATCATCTAAATGCCTAAAATGTAAATGTAAATGTTCCCTCCGTAGCATGCTCCTTTAAAACTAGGCCATTTCATTTTTTTTTGACACATTGTTCTTTATTCTGTCTGGTTGAGCAGAATAATAGAATAATTGTTCATGTACATTATGTGTGTGGGTGGGTGTGGATTGGAGAGCAGGGTGCATCCATTTGTTCTGTCTTCTGCCTGCTTTGTTTGCTTAAAAAACAAGACAAAAAAGATTTTTACCAAAAAGAAAAAGACTAATATTATATCAATTTCACGGCAAATATCTTGCAGAAATACAGTGGAGTTTAGATTTTCTGCTTTTGCGGTAATGATGTAATGGCTGGTCATTTGCTTATAGTTACGGTTAGATATGGCATTTCCATGAGCGTGTGTGAATGTTTACCAGCAGGGCCGTGTGGCAGTGGCTTCGAACAGCCTTGTGAAGCGGTGTGAGTCCATCTTTGGCCCGGAAGTCAATGTGAGCCCCTCCCTCCACCAGGACCCGGATGGCCTCGCCTCCCCCCGGCTCACACTGCACCGCCAGGGTCAGAGGAGTCTCTGGAGGAGGCACACAGAGAGACGGGCAGGGGTTCAGATGGTCAGTTTCAGGTAATCAGAGGGAGTTTCGGGTAATCAGAAAGAGTTTAAGGTAGCCAGGGGGAGTTTAAGGTAGCCAGGGGGAGTTCCAGGTTTTCAGAAAGAGTTTAAGGTAGCCAGGGGGAGTTTCAGATAGTCAGAGGGAGTTGCAGGTAGTCAGAAAGAGTTTAAGGTAGTCAGACAGAGTTTCAGATAGTCAGGGGGAGTTTCAGGTAGTCAGAGGAATTTTCAGGTAGTCAGAGGGAGTTTAAGGTAATCAGAAAGAGTTTAAGGTAGCCAGGGGGAGTTTAAGGTACTGATTGTCAGAGAGAGTTTCAGATAGTCAAAAGGAGTTTCAGATAGAATTTCAGGTAGTCAGAGGGAGTTTCAGCTAGTCACAGGGGGTTTCAGGTAGTCACATGGAGTTTCAGATAGTTTCAGGTAGTCACAGGGAGTTTCAGGTAGTCACAGGGATTTTTAGGTATAGTCAGACTGTCAGACAGTGTTGAAATTCCCTGCAATGTGTTCATGTTCTTCATCTCTTCTAAGATTTCAGGCATAACAAAAACTGCACAGGTGATCTGCTTCATCCTACAGGTACTGTAGTTGTAATTGCATTAATGACAATGTTAGCTGCCTAGCAAATGTTACAATCAATCTTTAGAAGGCTCAATTCTATTGATGTACTGAGACTTTGCCACGTTGATCTCATGATCTCATTGACACTGACCCCTGAGAAAACACAAAAATCCAATCAAATAAGTTCAAAATGAATTTAACACAGTGTCACAACACTCTTAACCACACTTAAGACACTTGAACTTCATAAAACGAAGAAAGTGTATAGAACCATCAATAGCACCCAGCAGACTAAAAGCATTCAAACAGTTCAGAGTCATAAAAGGGGACAGAGTGCTGGCTGCCATGGCGACAAGAGTTTCTGGCACAGAGGAAAACGGCTGAGGCTGTTTAGCTCTCATCAGCTTCTGTAGATCTCAGGTACAAAGAGTTTTGGGGGAATTTTTTAGGCTTCACTTCCTCTGAAGTCCCCGTGCAGACTTGGGGAATGCCCATTTTGCAGTTTCCTTTGGCAGTGATGGAAGTCGGCCCCTGCTGACGGAAACCACACTGAATACAGCTGAGACTTTTGTTCATATCCTGTTAAGGGCCCTAAGCAGGAACCTACTGCTGGACTAGAGAGCATGGAGAGAGACTTTCAGAGACAGACAGGTCAGATGTAATAAGTAATAACCATGGTGGGGATATCTAAGTCCCAGCATGTAAAGGCCTGTGATCACCTCTCTGCTCTGCACAGATCTAATGCTGCATTCATTATGTGGGAATGACAATCGGAAAACAATTTGACTCGGAAAACAAGACTTGACTTGATGATTAAAAGGAACAACCACAGTGTTCACGTGTTCAGACCCTTTTGAAGCCGTAAACACGTCAAGATTGAAGTTTTCTGTAGACTTTGGCTGATCCTAATCTGTTTTCCACTCTGAACACACATGCACTTAGTGAGTGTTCATGTTTTACAGAGATCTTGAGTTATGTCACTACGGAGTTGGGATCACAAAATGACTTATTGATGGAAATCGTTCATCTTGCTCATTTTATTTGAAACGAATATTCCCGATCATTCCCTACACTTGACTACAGGTAGTTCCTTGTTGGTGATGTCAGAATTCAAGAAGTTGGAGAAATCAGGGTCCATCGCCAAACCACCAGCTCCCAAGTAGTATTTACCACCTGAAATCTGACAAAAATGGCATTTTCAAGTGTGAAACCTGTATGTACTTTCCCATAGGATGTGAATGCAGCATGTTAGTGGAGCAGGATTCATCAGGGCTCTCTGTTGCCCTCCAGTGTTGTGAGCTGGAAGTGTGTCTAACACCCCTGATGACAGGCTGTGTTTTGTGTTTTGACACTTGCTCCCAGAGCGGCTGGAGTGGCATGGAGCCGCACATCCAAACTGTAAGTGAGCCGTCTGCTGCTCCCCCCTTAAGCAGTAACAGGATCTGAAAAAAGCCACAAACTGTGAACTGCACTGGCTCAGATCTTTGACAAAGTGTTAGGGCCAACATACTGTACAGCTGAAGGCAGAAAAGGAAGGGGGAGGAAGGGGGTTTTGGGTAGAGAGCCGGGCCGAGCATTTTAAGGTCGAGGTTATAGAGGAGAGCCATAGGCCATTGCTGCCACTGTTACAAAAGCGCGGCTCTGGCCACCGGTGTGACAATTTAACTGGGGGCAGGGGATGGGGAAGGGGATGGTCAGCCTCTCGGGGATGTTGAATCACAAATACACTGCCATATGTTCACTAATGCCATGAGTCCTGGTCAGGGGTCATCATGGGAGGTAAGGGTCACAATGACAACATGGATAGACAGAGATTCAATAGATGGAAAGAGACGATGGACAATATACGGGTGTATAGATGGTTGAATGGATGATACATGGATAGGATAAGCTGAGGCAAGTAGAATCAGCATCATCCTTTACACCACTTCTTAAAATGTATGTTTTAAAGACTTTGTGATGTATTTTATCCTTTTTTATTATTATTATACTGTTTTACCCTTTATTTTAATCTTTTAATATTGTGGTGCCTTCTTGTTTGTACTCATTTTAATTTATGAATATGATGTTTGCTTATATTTGACTGTTAAAGCACTTTGAGAACTCTGCTTTTAAAAAGTGCTATAAAAATGAAGTTTATTATGATTATTATGGATACATGGATTGATGGATGGATGATTCTGTGGATGAAATGAGTTAACAGTTCCCTGTGGCGTCCCTCAGCGCCTCACCGCCAGTATCAGAGTCCTGGTAGTTGGGATCGAGGCCCTTGTCTATGAACTTGGCCATCTTGTCCACGGAGCTGGTTTGAATGTAATCCATGAACTTCTTCAGGCTGGCCTATGAGAGGAGAGAAGAGGAGAGAAGAGCGCTACTGTATTACAGAAAACAGGCAGACACACCTCCGTCTGCCTAGGAAATGCAGTTGATGTACATTTCACAATAAATGCACAGTACAGAACAGTAGAGCACAGTAAAGTACAGTACAGTACAGGACACAGCAGCAAATCGTGGCCCAGTTACTGCAGAGTAACACACAGTACTGAGTCGATGCGCAATTATACACACATATGCACTTACACACACACACACAAACAAAATATATAGAGTGTAAATTTTCATCCTCTCATACTGCATCAGTGCACTCAAAATATATACACACACACAGACACATTATGCACAAATGCATGCTCACTGACACATGCTTAAATGCGCGGATACACACAAGCACACACACACAAGCAATACGCATACTGTACAGTGTTGATTCTCATTCATTCACATGATACCAGCACACTCATATGAATGCAACACACTCAGCTCATCTCCAGGACAGAGACAAGAGATGCACCTCCTGGAAGAAAGGCGTTTGTACCTTAGTATGCAGTTTGGCCAGCTGTTTCTCGTCCAGATTTGTCTGTTTGTACACCCTGGTCTTGTATCGAAACTAAACACGAGAGAGAGAGAGAGAGAAAGACAGAGGAAGGAGGAGAAGAGTTAATCCTAACTGGGAGGGCCTTTGTCCTCAATTCTCTCAGCTTTTGGCCTAGATCCACAAAACGAGGCCTGCAGATTTATTGTACAGAGAAGCTTTATCTGGTTTGCTATACAAGCCTCCCCTCCAACTTCACTGAAGACAAGGAACGTGAAAGAAATGGTCTGGATTTACAGTAGCTCAAAGAAGGTTTAGAGCCTCCACAGGGTCGTAATATAACATGAAATGAAGGCGACTGTATAGGTGGGATAACAGTGTAGCAAGGGTAACACAAGAATGACCAGACTGGGGAAGCTGGACACTGCTGTAACTTCAGTATATGAGACTTCAAGAGGGGAACCTGAGCCCAAGCTGAAGCACATCTACCTGCAGCAAGACTCAATCAGAATCTCACAGTAAACCTGGCTTTACCCCAATCAAACATCTCAAAACAGCAATCATCGTTTCGCAAAACACCTGTGAAGGAACACACTTGATAATCCCGATGAAATACATAACATCTGCTAACATCCATAAGACAGGTCTCTACATAGGTGCTCATTTACATTAGATGTAGCCCAGACAGGCTCACAATCAGTCATTTGCATTTATTTGCTTCTTGGGTCCAAAAACGATCTGTGTAAAACCTTGGAGAAAATCTTGACCACATACTGTGCAGCAAGAAGCGGCTGGTCAAAGATGGAACAAACAAGCAGATTTCTATATACAAGGCTGATCTTTAATGCTGTGCCATACAAGGCTATTTATTGGGATTTGTTTGTTTGGTCTGCTCATCAGTCTTACTTCAAAATTTGGTCTGGGCAAGCTAGAGGCACCACAGGTTTGTGGAGAGCAGGGAAACTGGTAGACTAGGACATGGAGTGGTTCAGTTCAGGAGTGGTTCATTTCTGAGATTTTCTAAATTGATTTAAACAACAACATTAACCTTATGAGTAAAAATTTTCCAGATATATCTGTTTTGTATACTTAAGGAGGACGGCATCACAGCAGAATCTGTTTTTGACCATCTGCTTTTGGAATGTGGTCAAGACTTCCTCCAAGGTTTTGCGTTTGTCCTGTTCAAACCCAAACTCCAAATGACAGCGACATCTTGAGGCCGAGACTGTGTCTCACAGTAGTATCAAAAGAAGACCAGGATAGTACCTCCAAATATGGCACCCCTTTCTCGAAGGACTGTGGGTATTCTCTGAGCAGCCTCTCCTCCTCCAGAAACTTGGCATCGTGGCCATCGGTGGCGGGCTGGAAGAGGCCGTAGTTCAGGACGTCCCGCAGAGACTCGGTCAGGGAGCACAGCACCTGTTGCTTGGCCTTCCACACTGTGGCATCCGGGTTGAACCGCAAACATTTCTGCAGGAGAGACGAGAAACAAACAAGGGGGCTATAAGGCTTGCTGGTTAACTAAGAAATGCTGAAAATGACAGTTAGGTAGACAGGAAATAAAAGCAATCTTTTTAAGTAAAAATCATTATAGCACTTTTAAAAACAGTTGTGAAGCGCTTTTCAAGAGTAAAAAACACAAAACAAAACAGATTAAATTGACAACAAAAGTAATTAAAGCAAATTAAGACAAATAAAACCAAGGCAATAAATATAAAAGTAAATCGCAAAAGGGAGAACAATTAATTAAAGATCATTACATAAAAGTAAGTGTATAAAAGTGAGTTTTAAGAAGTGATTAGTGATTTAGCCAGACTGAGCTCTTCAGGCAAAAACCTGATCGCCTCTTGTTTTTAATCTATACTTTGGAACAGCCAATAGGAACCTCTTGTTTTTAATGTAGACTTTGGAACAGCCAAAATGAAGCTCATACAGTGAAAAGGTGATACACAAGTGATCAACAAAATAATGAATCAATTCTGAAACAGGTAACCAATGTAAAGATGCTAAAGTTGTGTTGTGATGTGAACTTGTCGTTTTGTTCCAGTAAAAACCACAGCTGCTGCTGGAGAGGGAGCGGGACGATAAGCTAGCTCACTGTCCCACTGCATGTTCCTGTGGCAGTAGTTGCTCCTCATCTGACTGACTGCAGCACAGTGATGCTTTTCGCCCTGTGAGCCAGCAGGGGGAGACAGCACCGGGGCAACCTGGTGATTCCCAGAGGTTTCAGATGGCAGACAGGATATGAATGGCTGTTTAGTACGGCTTAAAGTGTCTCCGGTGGGGTCATGAATGGCCAAATGCATAACAGCTTAGAGGCTAAGTCAGCAAAGTGGAGTGTAGCTCTATACACAGATGGCTGACTGAAGGTTTTTGGCACTGCTGTCGCTCTCTCTTTGTGTCTCTCTCTCTCTCCCTCTCTCTCTCTCTCTCTCTCCCTCTCTCTCTCTCTCTCTGGCTCGCCCAGGGTGGAGGTGGGCTGTTCCCCTGACCTTGAGGCAGCAGTAGGATTGGCCCATGCAGTGTACAGCTGGATGGATCCCTGCCTCTTGCTGCATTACTGCATGGTTGCCTCTCTCTAGCCAACGCTTCTAACCCAGAACGCTCGCTCATTCTCTCTATCTTAATCTCCTCCTTTATGGACACACACTCGATTTCTGTGTGTGTGTGTGTGTGTGTGTGTGTGTGTGTGTGTGTGTGTCACAAAGAATGAGATAAACCCTGCACAGGGTTTTGTGCAGAGGAGTAACATTTTCTCCCTCTATTTTATTCAGTGTCTCCATTTGCGCACAGCCAACCCAGTCGCCATGGCAACCAGTTCATTAGTGGAGCAAGCTGCTTGTTGCCATAGAGACATCCCTGTGTTCCCTAGGAGACGGGGTACTATGGGAGGGTGTGCGTGTGTTTGTATGTGCATGTATGCGTACGCGCGCACGTCCATGTGTGTGTATGTGCGTGCGGGTGTGTGTGTGTGCGAGCATGTGTGTGTGTGTGTGTGTGTGTGTGTGCGAGTGTGTGTCTGAGAGTGTGTGTGTGTGTGTGTGTTTGTGTGTGTGTGCATTTGAGTGTGTGTTACAGTGGCATGGCGAATGAGAGTGGTGGAGTCAAAGGGAAGAGAATATCTGTAAGATATGAGTGTGAGAGAGAGAGAGAGAGAGAGAGGATGAATAGGTGTGTCTGCATGCATTAGATTAGGTTTCACACACATAGACATGCACGCCCACACATGCCTACACACTGTACCAACACATACACACAATCACATACACAATGCCTGCATTCACTCACAGTCCCATCAAAGGATGCAGCCAAACACACTCAGGCTGAAATGAATCTGCCAGCACAATGGCAGAGAATGAGAGTGACAGATACAGTATACTGCATGAAGAATATTCCCACGGTCACCTAAATTATTGTTACCCTTTAACCCTAAAATGAAATAAAAATAAAATATGATTATAAAACTGAGGAAAGCTGATAACTGTATAATAATTTAGCCTTTAATCTAATAATCTCGGATGTTTTAGCGAGGCGCGGTGAGTCAACCACGCTGCTCATTGATCCGTACACCTCCAGGAACATCATTGGCCTTCATGATTGATCCCCCAGCTTCTAACTGGCCGGCCAATTAGGGCTCGTCACAGATTCTTCATCCTGATAGGGCCTCCGAAAAGCAACTTGCGAGTGTAGTCTGGTTCTGTAAACACAGGGTTTTCCCACTGATTGGCCCCATATCACAGACATTTCGTTTCTGTTAGTGATGCAAGTCGACTGTGTCTCTCTGAAACACTGTAATGAGTCGCTCCCCCCCCCCACCCCACTCTCTCTCACTGCACTGTGGTAAAATGATCAATTTCAGTTTTTAAAGCGGCACTGGGCAACTTTGCGTGCTGGCGGTCCCAAATGAAAGCAGAGGTAACTGTCTGAATTTGGAGGGCATCAATACGCAGAAATCATGTAATATGATGTCAGTGAACTGCGCCACCCTCAAGATCTAATTTTCTTTTTTCTCAGTGTCTGGTGGGGGCGGAGGTGGTGAAGAAGTTCAGCCGTCACTGGTGAATCAAGCTTGTTCTGCACAGAGCGCTCGCTAACTGCTGTTTATCTTAAGTTTCGATGTGTCACTTCCTCTGCGCGGGGACAATGTCCTGCCAGTGACATTACCCAACGCCAGAATTTCATTTGGGCAAATAGGGCGAGATTTACGCCGCCTCAATTAGTGGAGATGGGGCGCTCTTCTCTGCTGCAGCTCCACTTCATGATTTAGGCTGATATACTGTATATATAATGTATTTTTACGTATAAATCTTGGCCAGTGCGGCTTTCAGCCCTCCCTTCCCTCTTTTGGTTTTATCATTATGCAGACCTAAAATTTTGTCTCGCTTCCAAAAGCTGTGATCACACTTTCCCACTCACATACACCCACTCGCTCTGTCCATGCTGCTCTTTATCTTCCCCTGCCCATCCCTCTATCTTTTTCTCTCTCTCTCTCTCTCCATCTTTCTCTAACAGCTCTGTCACTTGTTATCTATGCAGAAGTGAGAGTCTCTCTCTCTCTGTCTCTCTCTCTAGCTCTCTCTCTCCCTCTGGCCCTTTTCTGCAGGCCAAGTGCAGGGGGACTAGAAGCCTTTAATGAGATCTATGGGGAAATAACCTCCCCTCTCCCCCCCACCCCACCCCACCCATATCACCATGTAAGTCCATTTCTCTCTCCTCTCCATTTCTCACTCTCTTTCTCACTCTCAGTCACTCTCTCCCTCCCTTGCCAGTTCACAGTCAAAGCCAACTGTTTTCCTTTATTCATTCCTGTCGTTCCCCCTCTATCTGTGCCCTACACTCACTTTCTCCGCGACTCTCCTCTTTCTCATGCTCACCCATGCCGCGCTCCCTCCCCTCCTCTTCCCACACTTCCCTCTCTATTATCTAAGTCCCTCTGTTCACCTTTGGGTCTCACCCTTTCATTAACATTCAACCTCTTCACTGCTCTGGAGAAGTCAGTGTATGGCAGACAAAGTCACTGTGCATGTCTCAGGCTGACTGTAGTCTGAGTAGTGCACATATCTTAACTAGGCGCTTGAAGCCAAGTGTGTGTGTGTGTGTGTGTGTGTGTGTATGTGTGAATCGCAGGCATGTGTGTATGTGTGTCATTCTGCACGTTTGTTAGGCCAAATCCTGCCCGAGGGCTGCAGCTTATACTTCAAAGTTTGCAGAATTCACTTCAAGTCAAATAGCAGAGAAAACGCATTTGTTTCACGCTGTTTATTTGCGCTCTGTATGTGAATGCCAATTCGACTGTATGTGTGTCAGCATGTTTGTGGGGTAAGGCTATGCAACTATGCATGGTGTTGTTACAAGTAGGTTCAAGTTTTTGAAGGCCAATACCAATACCAATACCAACATTTTGGGACTGAAACCGCCAATGGGTGATATTTTTTGGCAATATTCAATGTCTTTTACATGCCAAAAAAATCTTATTTTAATTTTTTTTTTATGTTATTGGAAAAGTGGAAAAGCGGAAAAGCCTCTGAAACATAATTTAAACCACGGGACACTAAAACCTTCCATTGAAACCCAGCGTGATAATTTGTGTGGATTCTCATCATTAACCCTAACCCTAACCCATTAGAATCAATTAAGGTTAAGGGCTTCCCATAGACAACCAGTAAAATATTGATCAATTCTACAATAAATATGTAATCAAACAAACAGCATCATATCCATCATATCTGAGGTGGATGGCACTGACAGGTCGACATCCAACTTTTAATAAAACAGAGCTATGTTGGTTCCAGATATAAAGGTAATGTATCAGTCTAACTCTAGTTACAAGTGTGTGTGTGTGTGTGTGTGTGTGTCTGTGTGTGTGTGTTTGTGTGCATGAGTGTATTTTAAGTCCTTCTCTGCAGTACTGCATTTGTGGGTCCTCCTTCGTCAGTGGAAATCCTCCTCCCTCAATTCATAACATTTGTGTTTGTGCGCCGTGGTTCCTCCCTCGTCTCATTACAACACAATTAACGAGCAATTAGAGTTTATTGAGGGCGAATTAGCTGACATGTAGAACAGACCTAATGTACTGGGAGTGTAAAGGGATATTACCCAACACCAGAGAGAGGGAGAGGGAGGGAGAGGAGGGGATGAGGAGAGGGAAGTAGATGAACTAGAGGAAAAAAGTGGGGGAGATAAGGGGGTTTCATTCCAAAAGTCTATGTATATGTTTTGGGGGAAAAAATCCTGTTCATCCCTCAGTTTTGTAATCTATCAAAAGTTACGCATATGATTATGGATCTGTGAGACCAAAGGATGACCGTCACAATGGTCTTACATTGAATGATTTACCATCATTCCACCTCAAGACCAAATAACAATAGTTATTTAAAGTAAATTATTATTAAAGTCAATTCAGTTCCAGCTCCTCCTCTTGTCTTGTGTTCAGGATAGTGATCTCACAGATCCATAGTTATATGCACAACTTATGATCTGAGTCCACCTCTCTCTGATGTCACAACGGTCTTACATTGGATGACTCAACATTGTTGCGAAAAAGCAGAAGATCCAGAATCACTCGAACCTCGCTGGGCAGCAAACATCAAAACAGCAGAGCCCCTTGGTGTTGAAGAAGCCACACTGACCTTGTAGAATGTAGCAAAGGTACCCGGGGTAGACCAGCTGCCTACAGCACAAATCTCTCATAAGGGAGTCCTCTTCAGCACTCCCTATGATACGGCCATGCTCCTGGTAGTGTGCCTGCACTCTGGTAGATAGAAAGCCCTGACTTGTGTAAGCCTTGGAAAGAGTGTCAACCAACCAATGAGACAGACGCTGCTTGGAGCGAGGCCACCAAAGCTTTGCATTGCCACAGCCAAGAGGCTGAGTGCGAGTCACATAGGCACACAAGGCCCTGACTGGACACAAAGTAAGCAGACCTTCCTTCTCACCCTGAGAGGAGGAAGAAGGCTGAAGTACTTCTACCACCAGCACCTGGTTGACTGACTGGAGGTTGACAAGAATGCAGGGTTGGGCAAAAGAGACACACCTGTGATGTCAGCCTTCTACCTCAAGCAATTATGGCTCACAGAAAGAGCACAAAGCTCCCCCATTTGCTTGGCGGCACACAGAGGCAAGAGGAAAGCAGTCTTAAGAGAAATGGACTTCAGATCTGGATGAGCAATGGGCTCATAAAGCCCCTGATCAGAGACCTCAACATCAGAGGATGTCCATGACAGCATGCTCCCTTCAAAAACCACAAAACTAATGAATGCCTACCCAGAGGGATGCGATCTACCCCTCTATGAAAGGAAGATATGGCTGAGGCATACACCTTGACAGCATAGCTGTCTTGCCCTGGTCCAACTGAGTATGGAGAAAGTGAAGAAGAAGAGATGGCCTGACCCATAGTCGAGTGGATTGGGGTGCAAAAATTGCCTGCTCACTTGGGACAGAAGATTGGCTTGGGCTGGTAGCTGCTAAGGGCAGTCCTGAACCAGATTGCAGGTCTGAGAACCAAGGTCTTTCCGGCCAGCATTGAGCTACTAACAGCACCCTGTAGTGACCCATCTTGACCGTAGAGAGGCATGTGTGGACTCAATGGAGAGGAGGAAAAGGTGGTTGGCTACTCTAGCAACAGAGCATCCAGGCCCAAATTGCCTCCTTGCTTGAAGAGGGAGAACCACCTTAGGCAAGGCAAGGCAAGGCAAGGCAGCTTTATTTGTATAGCACATTTCATACACTGGGGCAATTCAAAGTGCTTTACAGGGTGATAAAAATACAGTAAAGGTAAAAGATTTACAATTAAAAAGTGCAAAAATACAGACAAGAGATACAAAAGATAAAAGACTTAAAAGTAAACTAGTGCAGTTCAAATCAAATGAGATAGAAAGATGAAAGAACACAACAAATACAACAAATACTCCCACTTTTAGATGCACATTGTGAGTGAACCCATATGTTTTTCTGTAATTTTCTTTTCCCCTGTCCTTCCTGATTCTACTCTTGATCTGATATTTACGTCAGATCTCACTGCCTAAGGCAGACAAGAATCATAGATTCTCCTCTTGGTCAAAAACCTCACCATCCAGAGATGGATGAGAATCATACAGGGTAAAGCTCTGTCCCCCCCACATATAGTGTTCACTCATGCGCAAGTAAGCATTACCTGGACAAGACGAATGAAAATTCATACTTGCCCGTGTCAGCTCTGTTGGGATCCTGAACAGAAAGAGTTAAAATTAAGGTTATTTAAAAGCTGAGCTGAAAGATACGTTTTTAGCCATTACAGGGTAGAGTAGGCAATGTAAAATAAGAAAGTTTTTAGCTTTGACTTAAAAGCGGTCAGAGTCGGGGCCTGTCTAATATCATCTGGGAGGTTATTCCAGGTCTGTGTTGCATGATAACAAAACGCTGCTTCACCGTGTTTTGTTCTAACTCTTGGGACAGCCAGTAGGCCAGCCCCAGATGTCCTAAGGGTCCTAGAAGGTTCATATGGCACAAGCATGTCAGAGATGTATTTGGGCCCAGAGCCACAGAGTGATTTGTAGACAAGCAGCAAGATTTTGAAATCAATTCTCTGAGTGACTGGTAGCCAGTGTAAGGATTTTAGAACTGGTGTAATGTGGTCGTATTTCTTAGTTTTAAGCAGTGGGTCGTCTCCTGTGACACAAACTGATCAGCTCAGGCTACACCGGACATCCTGGACATTACATGGACGGAGGGTTCCCCAGAGGCACACCTTGAAATGAGACTTTGGTCTCTCCATGGGAGCAAAGCATGGAAGCATGACCATGTCATAAGAAGCCTCACCCTCCTGTCTTTTTTGGACGGAGGTGAAATGCATGGATGACGAGCCATTAACAGACCCAGACGAACAGCAGCAGACGCTGCCACCATCAGTCCTAGTAGCTTCTGGAACATGTGCACTGCCACCCGCTTCCCCAAGCAGAAGTGGCCCACAGCACTCAGCAGACTGAGACAGACCATCATGGCCAGAGAATCGAAGTGGAGACCCAGGAAAACTACCTGCTGTCGAGGCTCCAGTTTTATCTTTTTCTGGTTCACCGTGAACCCCAATGACTGAATATGGCACAACACTGTCTCTGTGTCCTTGACAACTGAAGGAGCACATATTAGCTAATCGTGTAGATACAGGAGAATCTTGAGACCCTTCAACTGGAGGGGGGCCAAAGCAGCTGACACCACCTGCGAAAAAACTGGAGCCAAGAATAGGCTGAACAGCAGAACCCTGATCTGGCAGGCCTAACCTTGAAAGGCAAAACGGAGGAAGGGGTCTGTGGCCAGGCCAAATAGGCACATAAAAGTACATGTAGTCAAAATGAAGTGTTCCTGTTTTGTAACCGAAAAGCTTGCTCATAACTTTTTTCAGATCTTGTTTTTGGAATGAAGAGTTGAGATAGGGCAAAAGGAGAGAACCCAAACACAGAGGGTGAAAGAGATGAAAATAAAATAGAATTCACAGGGACAGAGGATGGATGGAAAGAGTCCAGTGGGAGAGGGGTAGAGAAGACAGGTTACGAATGAGAGAGGGAAAGTGAAAAATGGCAAGCTGAGTTTGAGTCAGGACAGGATGAGAGAGAGAGAGAGAGAGAGAGAGAGTAAGTGCCAGTGCTGGTGGGCTATAACTCCCCTCATGACACTGGAGAGTGTATACTGAAAGAGGGTGCATCTCGGCAGGAGGTCTATGTGGTCATTTTTTGATCTGCATGTATGTGTCCGCATGTGTATGTACCTCCTTTAGGATTAGACTGATATATTGGGCTGATATTAGTTATAAAAATTGGATTGGCCAGTCAGTGTCATCCACCTCTCTCGTCCAATATGATACGATACAGTTTGCTTGATTACATATTTATTGTATATTTAAGCAATACTATACTGGTTGTTTATGGTAAGCCATAACCTGAATTTATCCAAATGACTTTTGTACCATGGGCAGTAGTACTATAGCGGGTAATGCATGCGTCAGATTCTACACATATGCATGAACAAGTGTAATTGGTTTCGATGGAGGGTTTAAGTGTCCCATGGTCAACACACTGTCCCATCCTGACAAGAATAAAATTCTGACTGTGAACACTGAATATTTGTAATTGCAATTTTTTTGGCATGAAAATGGTCAAATGTATAGATACTGAATTTCAGCACAAAATATTGACTACAAACTCATATCAGTCGGACCCTATAGTACCTACAAGAACGAAGCTACATTATTCACAACAGTGTAACTTTAATACACCTTTTTGTGTATTTGTGATGCTGAGAAACACTGCTTTACAAACATTCAAGATAAGACATTTGTCAGGAATAAAGCTATGAGGATGCCACTAATATCTAAGTGTCTGTGCTCCACTACTATGTACGTATACTGTATATCTCGATCTCTATGTATTCCTGTACCTCTTCCTATTTATATGTATACCTCTACCTCTGTCTGCCTGTACCTATCTGTTTGCCTCTATATCCACCTGCTTCTATCCATCTCTATCTGTCTCTACCTGTCTCTGTCTACCTGTATATCTATGTGTCTCTATGTACCTTTTTATATTTCGGTGTACCCCTACCTGTCTGCCACTATCTCTTCTGCTTCTATCTTTCTCTGTCTCTATCTATCAGTGCTTCTATCTATATCTATCTGCCTGTATCTCTATCTCTATCTACCTCTATCCATCTATGTACAGTATATCTGTGCACCTCTATCTCTATCCACCTCTATCTACTTCATTATATCTCTATCAATCAGTATCAATCTCTGTCCATCTCTATATATCTTTATCTACGTCTACGCCTATATCGATCTCAATTTACCTCAATCTATCTCCATCTACCTCTATCTCCATCTACATCTATCTATCTATCTATCTATCTATCTATCTATCTATCTATATCCCTACCTCTGTCTACCTCTATCTATTTCTGTCTACCTCTAGCTACCTTTATCTATCTCTTTCTATCTGTCTACCTCTATGTAACTCTATGTGCCACTTTCTACCCCTACCTCTATCATTATCTATCTATCTCTATCTAGCACTTTGTATTTCAAAGCATGTGACCCCAAGCTTGAGTGAGCATTCCCTTCCCAAGCCCCGCTGCCATTCCCATTTATCCATCTTTTCACAATTAAACTTTGATGTCGATTTGTTAGAATAAATAGGGAGCTGTGAATAATTTATGTTTGGATTTAAAAACACTGAAGCGCACACACTTGTATATCCACACACACACACACAAACACACATGCACACGCATACACACACTGCCAGAAACACCCATACACAGATCAATAATAAATCACACGGCAGCAAGAGGGAGGAAGTAGCATTGAGCGGGGCATTCGCAGTGCATCGGTACACACACTGGTAAATATGAAATATGTGCACACACACGCACATGCGCGTACACACACACAAATACACATATTCATTTACAGTTTTATTCTCGCTGATGATTTATAAAGCCACAAGACAAGGCAGAATGACTGTTAAAAGATCCCAGCAGTGAATACATCACACGGGCCTCAATCTCTTAATAGGAAGGAGAATAGAGGATAGACAGCTGATGTCTGTGGAATGTGGCCTTCTCTTTGCTGAACACAAAAGCAGGCTGGTTCAGCTTTAATCTGGCTAAGAGCAGAGATTCACACTCTCTCTCTCTCTCTTTCTCTGCCCCTCCCTTCTTTCTCTCTCTCTCTCTCTCTCTTTCTCTCTTCCTCTGTTTCTCTCTCTCATCCTCTCCTGCAGCAACACACACACACACACATGGATGCAACCACGGTCCCCAATATCCCTGATTCCCTCCCTGATTCTTCTCAATTCAATTATCAGTACAATCGAGTTACTACTCATGATTCATTTTAACAGATCACTCATCAGAGAAACAGAGAAAAAGCAGGAGGGAAAATGCCTGGGCGTCTGGCAGTGGTGATTGCCTAATAACTCAAGTGTGGGAGACTGGCATACTGTATATGGAGGCAGCTGTATCTTCGGTCGGTGAAGCCAATTTAGACACGCTTTTGAAAGCACCTTTTGCTCTAATGTGATGTAAGACAGCATCTGGGAAATGGAGAATGATGGGGGTTCAGTGTATCACGATTCTGGACAGCCCTCTTAAAACCAGTCACACCGAAAAGGGCTTTTCACGGCATGCTTTATCGCACCATTTAAAACCTCTTCAGTGACATTAAGCCAGAGGCTGTGCTTCCCTCTCTTTTTCCTTCTACTTCCTCCTCTTTGATTCTCTCTCTCTGAATCCCTCCGTGCCAGTAGAAGTGTTTTCGAAAATGAATTCTTGCTCACATACTTGTTGTGAGTGCTCTCGTTTGCATGTTCGCTCTGTCTGTCTGTCTCTCTCTCTCTCTCTCTCTCTCTCTCTCTCTCTCTCTCTTTCTGTCTCTCTCACTCTCTCTCTGGGATAGCTGGGTCACCTTGAAAGTCTCTGTCTCTCTCTCAGATCAGTCACTTTGCTGACAAGTATTTGTGGTTCTCTCAGTTTTCTGCTAGTGATGCAGTGTGTGTTTGTGTGTGTGTGTGTGTGTGTGTGTGTGTGGGAGAGAGAGAGAGAGAGAGAGAGAGAGAGAGCGAGAGTGAGAGAGAGAGACAGACAGAGAGACAGAGAGAGACAGAGAGAGACAGAGAGAGTCTAATCAAAGTAGCACCCAATCCTTGGAGTTTTGCAGCATTTCTGGAGCATTGCATGTTGCAGATTTTGACTGAATTGACCAAGCATACAACGCATCATTGAGTCTAGTCTGGGACAACACGCATGTGTAGTACTTTATAGCACAACCTTTGTTAATAGAAACACATATTGACACAAGTTATGTGGTTCTTAACATCTTGCATTTGAAAAGCAACACAGATGTGTGTTGTCCCAAAATAGACACACATCTTTGTTGAAAATTGGGGTGTACAGACATGTGTACACATATAATGAGCCTTTATTTTTTGTATGGTAAAATTGATCATTAAAAACTGGTTTCATTGGTCATGATTGCTTCAACAAAAGGATGGGTGTAGCAACTAAGGGGACAAGCGTGGGAGTTGGATTGAGGTCTTTTGTGTTTGTGAAGTTAACTTGTCAGGGATTGTTGGCATGATGTTGGCAGAGTCTGTGGGTGGTTCCAGCGACAGCACTGACCGTTTGCTTGATGTCCGGGATGCCTATGCGAAACACCATCATGGCGATGTGGGCGTCCTCAGATGGCACAGAGTTGGCGCTGCGCTCCTTCAGCCTCCTCTGCTGCTGCTGCTGCTGCATCTGATTGGCTGGCTGTTGGTGCGTGGGTCCGGGGTTGGACGAATAGGGATTCGCGGTGTGCCCAGGGTTGCCCGGCCGAATCTGTCTGTCTCCTGTAGGTCGTCCGGCTGTTTTGCCCGATTGCCTGCGCCCCTCACCCCTGCCCCCTCGTGACAGGTTCCCTCGCCTGACCTCCTCCACCACCACCTCCTCCTCCTCATCTTCCTCTTCCCCCTCCAGCTCACCGTTCTCCTCCTCCTCCCCTTCCTCATCGCGGTCATCCTCATCCATTTCCTCCTCCTCCTCTTCCTCCTCCTCTTCCTCGTCCTCTGCCCCTGGATAGAGATGTCGATTGTTTCCCAGCATCCTTTGCTGCTCCTCGTCACTGGAGAGGGGGCTGAACGGCATCGTCATGGCGACAGGGAGGGAGGCACAAATGGCAACAGCATCATTCCCAGAGAGACACTGCAGGGGGGGAAGGAGGAGAAGTGATCAAAACAGAGACAAAACAAAACCACAGAATAAGAAGTTCATGAATAGTCAGCTGTCTGCCCAAGGCTAGGACTCTATCCTACTTCCCTCCTGCAAACTCTGGTCACTATGGGAACAGACTGTTTCCTTTCAAACATACTTCTAACCTTAACCACACGGTGACATACTATTCACACCTCATGTATAAACGGACCTTCTTGTGATGTGGCACTTCAGTCTACAGTCCCTGCTGCAGACTCTCCATGCAACATGTCATACTAAACCGTCTGTGTTGTTCGGCTTGAGGTTTGACAACAGACAGCTGAACCTTCAGAAGCTCTCAGTCTCTAGCACAGAGTCCTGAAGTATACCTAACTGTTAAGGGTACTACTATGGAGGGTACTACTGTGGGGGTACTACTATGGACGGTACTACAACTTCGGAGGGTACTACTACAGAGGGTACGACCATGGGGGTACAACTATGGAGGATACTATAATGGAGGGTACAACTATGGAAAGTACTACAATGGGTCATACTGCTATGGAGGGTACTACGATGGAGGATACAATTTCGGAAGGTACTACTATGGAGGGTACTATGATGAAGCATACTACTATGGAGGGTACTACTACAGAGGGTACTATGGCAGAGGGTACAACTACATAGGGTACTACTATGGGGTGTACTACTATGGAGGGTACAACTACAGAAGGTACTACTATGGGGCGTACTACTCTGGAGGGTACTATGATGGAGTGTATGACTATGGGGTTTACTACTGTAGAGAGTACTACAATGGAGGGTACAACTACAGAGGCTACTATGATGGAGGGTACTAGAATGGAGGTTATGACTATGTGGGGTACTACTGTGGAGGGTACTACAACGGAGGGTACGACTATGGGGGGTACTACTGATGAGGATGAAAAACAGCATTGACGGAGATGCAACCAACCTCAGAACTAACCAGAGACAATGAGGCACCATCAGTGACACCTTGTTATACACCGTCTTTTGTTAATCAAAAGACTTTTGCCTATTGTAACTGCAGATAATTAAATGATGTCTGGGAGCAACATCTACAGCATACCACCCTCTGATTCTATCACCTGGATTTTATCACACTCTTTGTAAACTGTTGCTTGACTGGAGAGCAGCCTGGAACTCTCACTATTGTTATTCCAACGTTGTTTGTATGCCAGTTGGCTACAACCATTGGGTCCACTGTATAAATGATTTCCCTGTTCCATTGTTCTGTGTGTAGCTTACTCTCTCAGACACACTCTCTGTGTGTAAGCTAGCCGTAAACTAGGATACTATTAAACACTCCGCTTCAGTGAATGATTTTGGGTGATGGAGGGTACTACTACAGAGGGTATTACTATGGAGCGTACTATGATGAAGGGTACTATAGAGGGTACAACTACAGAGGGTACTATTATGGGGCGTACTACAATGGAATGTACTGTGATAGAGGGTAAAACTGTGAATGGTAGTGCTATGGACAGTAGTACTTTAGGACAGTTTTAGGATAGTATTATGCATGAATGTTAGTACTACTGAGGGTACATTAGTACTAGTAAGTGAAGTGCAATGGCCAGTAGTACTAAAAATAGTAGAACAATAGATGGCAGCCAAGAGAGCATGTCCCTCTGTACAGTATGTAAGATTATACATACACATGAAATGAAAACTGTACATACTGTACTGGGGCTTGATATGGGTTTCTGCAGGCTGAACCAGATATTGATCATTTTGGATTGAAGCTGCCAAGAGATGATATTTTGCACTGGTATTCAATATCTTGACATTTGATCATTTTAATGCCCAAAAAATAAAAAAGTACAAGGATTAAGTGTCTCCCCCGGATTTTTATCCTTGTCAGGGTGGAAAAGCCTCTGAAACAGTTTTTAGACCATCATGGGACACCAAAACACTCCGCTGAACCCAGACTAATGAAACTGTTTTAGGTAGGTTAACAGCTCCTTAAGGCAGGGTGAGGCAGGTTTCATTGCTGGTTTTACTGACACCCCTGAGGCTGTAAAATCATATCTATACCTCCATCATATCAGAGGTTGACAATATTGACTGGCCGGTATCTGATATTTTTTTAGGCCAAAATCAATCCAATACATCGGCAAACCACTGTATCGGTCTAATCCTACATAAGACTATCCACCATTGCACTTCTGCACTATACAGCGATTCATAAGAGACAACAGCTCTTCATATGGTTAAGTATACACTCTGTTGCGCTTGCCGTCACCCCTGAGAGAGCAGAGAAGCCACTTCAGAGCATCAGTGATGCAGCGCTGTGTTCAAGTACAGGCTGAGCAGAGATCAGATCAGTCCCTAGTGGCTGCTGGCTGGCACTGCGCTCAGTTTCTGGACTTTCAGCACCTCTCCCTATTGGACAGCTCCACACAGCACCAAACAGCAGAATTATAAATAACCGGGGAACGCTCATGTATTGAATGAGTGGACGGACCATTCAACAGGGCAGAGAGTACAGACAAAGCAGAAATACCAAAGTATGATCTGCACACTATGCAAAGACAAAACTGTACAAAAGGGGATGTTAAACTCATCTAAACTTTCATTTGGAAAAACATTCAGTATTATGTTGCTACTTGTTTTCATGCTCAGTGCATTTCACTTTGAATGAATATCAAATACAGTATAATGAGGAGACTTTAAATTGTAAATGTAGTGTGTGCGTGTGTGTGTGTGTGTGTGTGTGTGATGAGGCTGTTGAGAGACACAGGGGGAAACAGCCATGTTGTGAAGGGAAAAAACGTGTTAGACACATGATGTCAAGGCTATCCTCACAGGACACACAGTGAGAGCTGAAACCACCAGCTGTCCAGGAGGAGAAGGAGAGGAAGGGGAGATGAAGGGATTGTGCAAGTGGTGAAAGATGGTGAACATGGAAGGAAGGAAGGAAGGATGGGAAAAGGAGCTATTGCTATGAAGGAACACAACACAAGGCAAAGAATATCTATCTTAACAAGTCATTTAAGCAAGCATTGAGTCTTAAAATCTTACTCTCCTTGAAAAAAGTGAAAAGTGAAATAATTTCACTTGTTTCTTATGCAAATCGACATGCTTCATGAATTTTATTGAATCAAGTGTATTTTTTTCTGCCTTGTTTCAAAATATTGACAGTTGTTTTGAAGAAGATACCTGAAAAAAATGAAACTGCACTGGTAACAAGAGGAATTGATCACCCCAACTGGGACAATATTTCACTTGATTTAAGAAAAATACAATTTAAGACTGAATGTGAGACTTAACGGCTTGTTAAGATTGACATGTTTTTTGCTGTTGAGAGGAGATATACTCTCCTCTCTCTCCTCTCTCACACACACACACACACACACACACACACACACACACACACATCGAGTGCAGAATTGGCTGTGACAAACACTGACAAACTCACTGGCGGGGGTTGTTGCTTCCAACTCTTTCAAGGCTATTAGCAGGCCAACGTCTGCTCGCTGTAATGAAGAAGGAAGGCAACAGCAGACTAGTGTTCAACAAACTGCACTAGTTTGATAGACATGACAGTTGGACGAGCGCTTTATCACAGTAACACAGACGCTCAAAGGAGAGAGGCTGCTAACACTTCAGAAAAAACATCTCTAATAAATGAATATTAATGTTAATTATATTAATATCATAATTATTCATATTTAGTAATTATTATTGACTGCTTACATAACAACTAATGATGATTGATTAATATCCTATGTTGCTAACTAATTAACAGTAACTATATAATGTATATTATTTAATCATTCCTTTAGGCTATATATTGTATTGTAACTGTTAAATCAATGATTTTGATTGCCTTAGTTAACATTTTGTTTGTCATTTGTTATTATCCAAAATAAATGCTTAGTTAAGTATCCGTAAATTATTAACAAATGATTAATAAAATAAAAATAAGCATCACGTGAGCCACTATCGTGAAGTTGCAACTGATGTTTATAATGGTTAATAAATGGTTAATCAGTAGTTAGGTAAACATAAATGAGTATGTGGGCCCTTATTAAATAGTTGCCACAGCGTTCACTTCACTTAGTAAAGGGCTAAAAAATGTTTTTTAAACGTAAATGAAAATTACTTGTGTCACTTTTATTAAGTTGCATTTGATGACTTAATAGAGAGGGCTGCGGGAGTGAAAGAAACCTGATGAAATAAAAGCACTGAACAGACTGAACAGAGAGAAGTGGTGGAAAGATGAGGTGAGGTGGACGGAAATCAAACAGTTGAGAGGAATTGACAAATAAAGAGACAAGGGCAGAGAGAGAAAGGAGGAGAGGGATTTAGAGAAAGCAGCATGGTATAGTCCTGTCAAAAGGCTGACCGACCGGGGAGAGCTACCTAAAGAAGATATGATAATAAATGGAAGTGAACAATCCATATTTTTGCATAGTGCTGAGTAATCAGAGATAGGGGAAACTAGAGAGGAGGAGGGAAGAGGACAAGGGGAAAGCAGTAAGGTAGCCCGGATGAGGAGGGGTTTGATTAGAGAGAGAGAGCAAAGACAAGAGCAAGAGAGACACAGAGAGGTAGAGGGAGAAGGAGGAAAAAAAGAGAAATTGAGCGAGGCAACAGGGAAATATAAGGGATTTAGCTACAATAGAGAGAGGAGGATTTGGACCAAGGAGGGCGAAGAGTAAGAGCCAGCCAGGGAAAGAAAAGCGATCGCGAAAGAAAAAGAGGCACGATAGAGGACGGGAAAACGACACATCTGATTAGAGGGCTGGAGAGGAGAGAACAAGAATGAGAGAAAGGAGAGGTAAGATGGAAAAGAATAACACCAGAGACACTGTAACGGAATAGGGAAACAAAAGAAGATCGAAGGAGAAAGCCGATGAAAGGAGGCGAATGTGAAAGGTGTCTGTTAAATCAGAGGTGTGAACACAGAGGGCTGGATGGAGGAGAGCAGGAGGCAGGAGATGGTTTTTCAAGGCCGATGCGATGCCAATATTTTTGGGTTGAAACTGCCAATATTTAGTGCTGATGTTTGATATAAGCTATTTAACCTATTTAAAGGAAATCACTAACAGGTGTAACCAATGACCTGAGGAAGCCTACAGGTGAAAATTGTCTTTTCAGGTTGCCAAGCTGCATATTTTTTATTTGAAACATGTAAAAGGAATCAAGATATCTTTTTGAGGGTGTGGATTTCCCTTTCTTTGGTTCTTGAATTAAGCCTATTTGAAATCAACGCACCAGAGAAGCCTTATTTTATGTCCATTTTCATACACAGCATATGGACTTTCTTAGTCATGCCCCAAAAATACATAAAAAAAATGACAATGATTCAGTGTTTTGAGTAGAATTGGGTCAGGGTGGAAAAGCCTCTGAAACAGCATGTAGGCCATCATGGGACACGGAAACTCAGAAACTCAGAAACCCAGACTGAGGTGGAAGAGTAATGTCGGTTTCACTGCAGGTTTTACAGACTGCCACCCTGAAGCTGCTGAGTAAAATCCTCCCACACTACACCACGAATGATTTCTCTGGTCAGCCATCTGAAATATCGGAGGTGGATGATGTGACAGACTGGCATTCGGCCAGAATTTTTAATTTAAAAAATGCAATAAAAGGCCATTATCGGCCTGATATCGGTCTGATCCTGAAGGAAGGAGCGAGGAAGACGAAGGCGGAGTTAAAAGGCCGAAAGCAAAGGTCGAGAAAATCAGTCATCATCAGTTGAGCTGGAACAGCTCAGGACAGAGGAAAATTATGAAGAGAGAGTGATAATCGGCTCCCACGAGAAAAGTCATGACTCACACATAAAAGACCTTCATAATGAATGCTCCGTGTGTGTTCGTGTGTGTGTGTGTGTGTGTGTGTGTGTGTCTGAGTGAAGACGAGAGGACGATGGAACGATTAGATATTGCCTAATGCCAACAAGTGATAATCATCTCCTTTGCTTCGTGTCTCCCCGTCATAAATCTTTATCTGTTGCCATTCTCCTTGGAGAGTTGCTTCAGTTCCAGGTCATATCATTAACTCTTTCCAGCAATCGGAGGAACTCGCTCCTTCAGGTAACTATAAGAGCACCTTGGATGTATAACCGGTTTTCAGAAATCATGAGAAACAGACTTGTTGGATTGATGACTTCATGACTGTGACATTAAAATATTCTAAGCACATAAAGGACAAAGTGCATGATCCCTTTTACAGCTGGCATTAAAGGAAAAATCCTCCCTCAGATACTCCTACACTGTTATCCTACACTGTTATATCATTAAGCTACGATGCTCAGTGCCTTCCAGGAGTTATTTTGTGTATTAAGTGGTAAAGTAAGTAACTGCTTTTAGTGTACCCACTTTCCCTCAACCTGCCTTGTCTATGTCTGCTCCAGTTAGTTATTTCCTACATTTCCCAGAATGCCTTTTGACAAGTTGCCCAGAGAACTGGTCTGAACTTGTTGCTTTAGCTGTGGGTTTTATGTGTAGGTGGAGAGAGCGACAGCGATAGCACAGTAAGAGCAAGAGAGTGAGAGTTTCCAATCGAGAAAAAGTGAGAGTCATGCCCCTTGCTCAAAACACAACATGTCTTGTGGCTGCATTGCATTCTGGTCTATTGAGACTACTGAGCTACTGTTTTGAGGCTATGGATTTCTCTCTTTATGATTGTTGAACGTCGGTGCAAAACAGTGTGTCCAGAAAGAAGCCCTTGCTCTTTGATTCTGAGGGACTGACACTGAAACCTGACATTTAGCATTGATGTTTGAGATCGCTGAAACATTTTCTGCTATCGAGCACCATTGGAGCTGCACTGGAAATATCTCAACATGAGGTCACCTGGTCTGCGTTTGGCCAGCTATCTGCAGGAATAAGAAAAATACACCGCCAAACAGCCAAATGGGCCAAGAGATGCAAGGTAAGTCATCATTTCCTTTAACATGCATTAGAGCGATAGAGCATGTACCATTAAGTCCTAATTGCAGCGGCATCGGTTCGAATCCGGCCCATGCCCTTTGCTGCATGTCATTCCCTCTCTTTGCCCTGTCCTGTCTCTCTCTATTGTGACTGTCTGATAAAGTAGAATGCAAAAAAAAAGAGATACATTTAGCCACATTAACAACAAAGTGTAAATGCAATGCGTCAAGTAAATGGATATTAACTTTCATGCAACAAATCAAACAGGCAGCAGGCGGCTCGGGTAGTAACATGGACTGTTGGGATACTCATGGATGGAGAACAACCCAGATGAGGCGTTTGCTGTCAGTTTTAAATGACGTAAATCTTACAAGAGGAAGTGGCATGTGCGGCAATCTGCGTTTTGGCGAAGGAAAGATGAATCTGATCTCAATTTGTTGACTGAAGACACATTTACCAGGTGTAAATGTAATCCAGCAAAATCATATCTAGACACAATCCGGATGTGAGACGCATATTAATGAGCTGAGTGTTAAAGGGGGCCCATATGAACTTTCCATTTGTGGCGGAGTTATAAGGGTTTCACGTGACAGCAGCATTTCCAAAGGTGAAGTTGGACTTGCGGGACACGTGCTGTGCGAGGTAAAATGAGGTAACTTTGATGGGTGGCTTGCTACAGTCTTGGCCTGGTTCTACTAAACTTCCTCAGCGGTCTGTGTGATGCCATCGGAAGACTGATAGCCCACCAACACCATGACATTTAACCTCGCTCCTCCTTCTCTCTCTCTCTCTCTCTCTCTCTCTCTCTCTCTCTCTCTGTCACTCTCTCACACATGTATTCTCATGTGCTCTCTCGCCCTCTCTCTCTCTTTCTCTCTTTCACCCTCTCTTCTATGTAGGACATAGCGTGTATATAGATAGATATTTTCAGTGTCTTGGTCCCCAGGAAATTTCACTGGGAAACTTCCAAAGAACAGATCGCCCCACTTTCCTGCCACTAAACTGGAGCGGCCAATTTCCCTCCCTCCTTGTTTGACATCTACACAGAAAATGGCACTCTGACGCACACAAATGGACACACACCTGTGTTTGCACGCAAAAACAAATACTCACAAACACATGTATTGCCATAACCCCGCACAAAGCCGTGGATACAGATGGATAGGGGCTAATAATGTGTGTAAACTTTGACCCTCTGGGTACCACGGCGGCTCCGGTAATTGAGCGCTCATGTAATCATCTTCCAGCACCCGAAGGTCTCCAGGAGGCAACAGTACGTCACAGAAAACGTCAATACTGCAAAACTAGATTGACCCAGGGGAGTCCAACCGGAGGAGAATGAAGCCACGTTTTTTTTTTTTTGCCAATACACATGTTCTGATGAAACTATCCCTTGTGCAATTAAACTAGGGTGGAGAAACTTGGTTTGGGTGTTGCCAAACCTCCAGAAGGCTCACCAGTATTTAGTTTGGTGTCCCAGAATCACCCTTTTCTACACTCACTCTGCTCCTATCTTACACATAGCCCACAACATCACATCCCATAATTTCTACACTCAATCTGAACAATGACACATAAAACGGGAAGGCAAACCCTCCATACAGTTCGCTCAGCAGTTCAGAAACCACATTGTACCAATGACTGACCTTCCTCGATTCTACTGTGAGACAGTGTATAGTTACACAGTCTTATAGTGTAAACCAAGGCCAAAATACTCCAACTACAAAACAGTAGCCACAACATTCTGCTTAGAGAGAAATCAGAAACCTCTCACTCAGACGATGAGAAAGAAAAGCGAGCCGAAGACGTCTATCCAATTCAGGCTCGCAACGGAACTGTAGTACAGGATGAGGATTTAGAGATGTGTTGGGGGAAAAGCAATAAAACAAAGTGCCTTGGAGGGTTCGCTATATATAGACAACAGGGGTTTATAGTGAAGATGCGAGTGGGTGTATGAAAGTACATAAAGAGACAAAGGTAAAAGAAATGCGCGTGTGAGCTCGTCCTAAGGCATAAGAATGACCGCGTAGCCTATTTCCCTGTGGTTCAAAATGTTGTTCACATCAGGATACCAAACCTAGCCTCACCACACAGTGACTTTTAGGGTATTTTCCAGTCAAAATCATCTTTTCCAGACTATTATGCTCAATGCGATGAAGGTTAGTTGGAAGTAGAGCCAGCTAAGTCAGGAAAAAATGAGTATTCAGCAGAGGAGTTACAGTAATTTGCAAAGGTTTCTCTTTCTCCTCTGCCTTAAAGCTTTTTTTTTCTGCTCTCCCCTTTTGTGGACTGCATAGGTCACCTGCAATATTAATTTGGATACAAATGTTCTTACACGGTTGTTACACAGTCCCTCGGGCCAGAGGTTTGCTCATTTGCTTACCTATTGATCAAGCAGAGGTTGGGTTGTTTACGAGAACCTGTCAAGTCTTGACAGGTGATGAATGTCAACACCACACACAGCCAACCCCCGTCTGCCTGAGCTAAAAGCTAAAACTCAGATTTTTCCACTCTCTGATCATGGGCTTTGGTAATGATATGAGATTGTTTTAGCTTACATTTTTTTATCTTAAAAAACAGAGCTAGGGATTTGACTCTTCACTCCTCTACAACCACTTGATTTTCTACAAATCACATCTGTTCTTTATTGAGCAGTATATGTAACTGTTAAAGTGGTAATCTGCAACATTCTTGATTTCCCGACTTTGGCGACATCTTTGTTGCTAAGTGCTCGTCGCTGTGATGTTTCTGCACTGCACTTCCCAGAGATCACCTGTCAATCAAACAGTGTGTCCAGTATGGTGGACACACCGTCTCTTTCCTTGGATTTTCTGTTGATGCAGTTTGAGTTTCTGTAGGTGGCACTCTTTTCTTTGTCGGTTCAGCCATGTTGGCTATCGCTGCTCATGCTAACTATCCAGCTCTTGAAAAGTAAAATGCATTACTTCCTGTGAGGATTTTTCCTGGGAAAGACCTACCAGACACCCGGTGTTTAGAACAGCAAATGTAATGGCTTTACAGTAAACATTTATTTATATGAAAATGTCAGAGATTATTACTTTAAAAGCAAGTAGGAGTTGTATTATTGCAAACAAATAACCATACATCTTTGCATCTCAGCTGCAAATTTTCACACAATAACCCTCTTCTTGTATACAAAAAAAATTCAAGTCATCACACAATGTGAAAACGTTCTTTGTCACTATTACTTTGCATCGACTGCTGCAATAGTGAAGTATGGAGATATATATATGTATATATATATACTGTATACTGTATATAGCTTCATAAATCTTTTTATGATTGCAAAAAACACATACAAGCAGAAGTAATGTTTCTATATATGCATGTAACAGGTTATAATCTACAGTATGTTTGCTAACGTTACTGTATTCTCCATAGAAGAGATGAAGGCAATCGATCAACCAGGGAGCCAGCGAGCTGAGATCACATTCAAATAAACTGATCATTAATTAATTATTCGTCATCGCCATGAAGCCGCTGTGGGACTGTACAGAATCTGTACTTGTTTTCTAGCAGACTACATGCAGCCTGTTCCAGGAGCTGAGTAACATCCTACTTCACAGAGACTGATCGCTCTTGTCTGGTTGGGGAGCTGAAGTGGCAGCACGGCTCAGAGTGACAGGACCCACTCACTGGTATCTAGGGCTCTACAGAGGGCCGAGTCACAGCTATTAGTTGGCGATGCATGGGGCCTCATGAATAAACAAGTGACTATGGGAGTAGCTGTAGGGGAGGAGACTGCCTGAACATACGCGGGGCTGTGAAATATTAAAGATGGATGCTGCTCCACGGCTGCAGGCGCCGAACGGGAAGCTGACCATGTGGCAACTTCCAGCTCGGCCCCCTTGGGTTTCCACGGGCCCGCACACGTCAGCGCATGACCCGATGAGAAAGCAAAACACCGGTCGACTTAACATGTTTGACTGTCAGTCGTATTCGACGAGCCTCGTGGATTTCTTTTTTTGCTTGCCTCTTCAGAAGAATGTCCTTTGAAGTTGTGTCAGAAAAAGCAGACCATCAGCAGAGTCCGCGTAGCGCTAGAGGTTTTGATCTCGACCCGCCGGGAGTTGACCAAAGACGGGGTTGTGATGAGCGTGCAGCTCTGACAAGACTAACAAGCCAGGTTTTATATGACGGTTGTAATCAAACACCTGTAACCAGAAGATGGGACAAGAGCTGTGATTCTTTCACGACAGACACGGGCAACAAAAAGGTAGAGAGAGGAGAAGAGAGGGCCGAGAGCTGGACAAAGCTGTCATGGTTTGAGAAAGGCTTATTTGACCAAGTGCAGGGAGTTTCTCAGCTCCCTACGGTTCAGCAGCGGCTGAATCAGCACTTTATCAAGAAGGGTCAGTGGTTTCACATTTAGAGGCTTTTGAATGGGAAATCTATTTCCCCGGACAGTTTCCGACACATATAGCATCCCAAACAGAGACACATTATTTAAACACGCTTTTCACCCACTCCGCTATGGGATTCCTCCGTACAGACTAAACAAATGTCACTGAATAATCAAGAATACATTGCAATACAAAGCTCTTTTTGAGGACAGCGCTATATATCTTCAAGAACCAAATTCAGGTCAGTCAGGGGTGAGACACTTCGTACTCCTCTTGTATTCAAATTTAAAAATAAAATTTAAAGTCAACCATGAATCATCACACTTTGGCTGCACATTTTCAGACAACTCCCATAATTCTCTTCTCACATGCAAGTGAAATTCACACGATGTCTCACGATAGTAAAACGTACGCTTTTTTGTCGGGATTACTTTGCATGATCGTAACACTACTTAAATACTAAATACTTAAATACTTAAATACTTATAACAAAGCACATCGTTGTATGAGCAGTGTTTCTATGTATGTACGTAATATGCTATAACCTTGTTAACAGTTCAGTTGCTAATGTTAACTGGCTAACCAAGTGGCCTAACATTATTGTATTCTCCACAGAAGAGAATAAGGTTGATCAACCAAGAGTAGAGACCTGAGATCAAATCCAGATAAGCTGGTCATTAATTGGGTCTATACGTCATTGTCATGAATGTGCCATGGGACTGTGCAGAATCTGTACTTGCTGTTGCCTGATTATACTGTTTTTCATTTCCTAGCATCCCTGCTGTCTTCTACAATAACAGGTTTACCTCCCTGTCCTTCACTAAGGACTTCAATAATCCGCTGGGACTCAGGAGCTCTTGATTCAGTGTGAGACTGTCATCTGCATCTCTCGTTAGCTGGCTTGCAATTGACAGATAAGTGATGAGAGAAGACGAGCAGCTGAATGACTGGGAGCCACAGATTAAATCTGACTTCATAAACTCCAACCATGGAGAGGAAAGCCCAGCACATGTTCATTGTGTTAATCTATGCTATGTAGGCCAATCAATATGGCTTCACATCAAACGACTCCTATAGTCTATATCTCTCCGTCCCTCCCCCCTCTTCAGCTTATCTCTTCTCCTCCCCTCTCCATTCCCCTCTTTCTCCTCCTATAGCCCGGACTGACAATCTGGACAACTTTCTAATCATCAATACGCTCTCTCTTCTTCCCAGCACTTTCCCTTTGTGTTCTCTTCCTCTGATGAAACACCTCAACTTTACAGGAACCAGAGGAGGAAATGTGCTGTGCAACTGTATATGGAAGTGCCAGTGTGTGTGTGTGTGTGTGTGTGTTGTTGAGAGTGTGTGTGTGTGTGTGTGCATCTGTGTACATGTCTCCTCAGACCCCTCCGCCAGCCAATTTCACATACAGCGTTGCCTAAAGTTTGGGAACTCACGCTGTGTCCGATGTCCAGGCGAGGCAGGCGGGATGTATCTCATATATCACTTCCCATTCATGCTGCCACAGCCCCCTTCCACTGTTACTATAAATACTGCCAGCTGTGCTTCCATTATTAATGCAGCAAGACGCCCAAACCAGCCCAGCCGGAACATCGCAAATTCATCATCGCCCATAAACTTTAAAACACCCACTTCTGCCTTCTGCTGGTGCAAAATGCCATGCATAAACAACCATATGCATGCATGCGCGCACACACACACATATATACACACACGCACGCACACACACACACACACACACACACACACACACACACACACACTTCAGGCGGCTCTGACCAAGGCATGTGCGTCGGTGGAGGAGGAGGCAGGGAAAATCAGCATGACACCAAAAATATCATATTACATCTTGATGACTGATCAGTTACAGGACTGCGTGAATACAACTGTAATGCACTGTGGAGGATGAGTAGCGATAATGCCTGGATTGAAATAGGCTTATTCTTTCTTCCTGCGACAGCGCAGCGGTTTGAGAAATATTCCAGTTTTTTAAAGAAGTTGCAGGGAGAGAGGAGAGAACCTCAAACCTGATCGCAAATGTAGGACAGTCAAAAACTAAACCAGGCAAATTTAATTTTCCATCAACTGTCGCCGAGCAGCTGGACTCCTTCCCCCATAAGGTTACACTGTGACAAAAACAACACGATGCAAGCTGACACCATTCAGTCACAAATAGCAAACCTGACACCAATATGAGTCTGGACAACACCAAAGACCCTGAACTGAACTGACAAGATAGTTGACCTCCTATTTCACTCTGTGGAAACCTTTGTCCACAAGCTGGAATGGCACACAGCGGTCTAAAATCACAATATTTACAATTTGAAGACGTGTAGGTTTCACAATGCTATCAATAGCTTACAAAGACCTTGAAGACACCATGAAATGGCATCTTTACTTCCTTGATTTTATGTATTTCCTGTTGAAACAGGATGTTGGGGCGGGACATAACGCAGTGAGGAATCAATCGAACGTCTAAACCAATGGAATATCAGTCAGGGAGAGAAAAGGCAGTTTGATTTGATGAGAGGGGCAGAGGGGCGGGATTGTTCAAAAATCTGTGATGGTTTTATTGGTTGGATTTTACATTTACACCTACTGGCACAGCACCATGAAAACCATGAAACCATGAAAGATACTCTGTTTTCCAGGAAGTAAAAGTAATGGGAGTTCATTTCATGGGCATTTTAAACATTATGCTGTTTGGCTAAATTAAACGAGCCTCTCACAGAAAAAAGTCCATGTCTGTCTAATGGGGTTTAAGCAAAGAACGAAGCAGGCTGGAGTGAAACCTCTCGCTTTGCCCAGATACTCTTTGAACACTGGATGATCCTATCAGGCTGTAGTGCTGCATTCAAGGCACATGGGAATAACAGTCTGAAGAAGTTCACGGTTAAAAGCAAGAACTTGGGAATGTTCACGCATTCCCAACTTGTTTGAAGCCTACAAGACAACATGGTTAAAGTTTTCTGTAGACTTTGGTTGCTTCTGATGTAACACACATTCACTTAGTGACACATACATACATTTGAGTTCATGTTTTACAGCAAACCAAACACTGCAATGTCAACTACATACAAAAAACACAGCAAGTAGTTGTGTCCTGCCATGACATTTAAGATTTGTGATCACAAAATTACATGTGATAAAAATCGTTCATTGTTTTTGTGGTATTTCATGTTGGTGAAATCATCTTTCCCATAGGACTTGAATGCAGCATTAGATCTAGGGGGGGCTCCTCCTGCTGCTGATGCTGCTGCCTTCGATCGCACACACACACACGCACACGCACACACACACACACACACACAAAAAACACACCCCACCCTGCGCCTTACACCATCCCGGGCCGGCACTGCTCCTCCGCCGCCATGCATCTGCTGCTGCTAAAAATAGCTCCCCACTTTGATGATGCAGCGGTGACTGCTGGGAGAACTCAACATCCCACTCTTTCCCCCTCCGCCTCTCAATGGCGCAATTAGCCCTAATAAACCGGGAGCGAATTCATGATGTATGGGAGAATCTGGCCAATGCCCTCCCACCCCCCCAACTCCATGCCCTCTAATTGCCATGAATGGAGCCTTTGCGATGCACCAGATGTAGTTTGTTTGGGCGGGGCTGGAGAAGAGGTATGAGAAAGTGAGAGAGAGTCAGCAATGTAGTATTAGAAAGAGAGAGAGAGAGAGAGATGGGCAATGGGAGGGGTATCCCCCTGGGAAGCAAAGAATAGCTGAGCATCTTTTCCAGTGGAAGAGACACACACACACACACACACACACACACACACACACACACACACACAAATGTCATGAAACAAAAACTAGACCATTTCAGAATGAGGATCCAGCACGATGCTATTTACCGTAAATAATGACGAAGAAAAAGTAAACATGTCGTCCCCCATGAATGATGCAGAACTCCTCTGGGCCAATCAGTATTCACCTTCTTTTGTCCTGAAATTGCAATGCCTCCCTTGGACCAATCTGCTTACTTTTGAAATTGGCTGAAAGTAATAATTCATGACATTTTCATTTTCATGACGTTTTGCTACACTCGCTGACTGATACAACACAATATTGATTCAACCTATATCCAGTTTCCATTTGCTGTTCTAAACACGCAATGACTGGTAGCTCTTTCCTGAGAAAAATCCTCTGCCACACAGAAAGTGATGTGTTTTACTTTTCCAGTTTGTTTGGAATAAACAGAAGACGAAGAATTGGGTAGTTAGCATGAGCAGTGATAGCCACCATGGCTGAACAGACAAAGAAAAGAGCGACACCTACAGAAACTCAAACTTCATCAACAGAAAATCCAAGGAAAAAGACGTCACAGTACTGGACACACTGTTTGATTGACAGGTGATCCCTGTGAAGTGCAGTGCAGAAACACCACAGCAACGAGCGCCAAGTACCAAAGATGTTGCCAAATTTTTTTTAAAATACGGGAACCTTGCAGATTCCTACTTTAACACAGCAGTGAGATGCATCATTCCTCTAAGTTTCGTCAAAATCCAATCAGTGTTGTCTTGAGATATTGTGTGACAGATGAACAAATGAATGAAACAAACAGAACCAAACCATAACCCCCCCACTCCCCCCCAACAAACAGCACCAGGATGGCTGATGGGTAATTTTTTTACCCATCTACCACATTCCATCTGTACTCCTCACTCTTCCTCACCAAAGTCTGAGTCCAACTTAGTCCTAACCCTCGCTTCCCTTCAAAACAAAGGATGGATGTTTCTTGTGAGACAAGCATCAATTTTCCTACATCAAGCCAGGTAGAGAGAAATGTACTGTTAATGATAGCTCCCCTGTCTACCAAACACCCTGACAGCCTATTAACACCAGACAGAACCATCACTCTGGTATGATGAAACAGATGAAACAGACGCAGCGATGATTAATAGAGACGGAGCAACTCACTAAGAGATATGTGGATAGAGGTAAACGACAGAGAAAAAGAATTAGGAGAAACAAGAGAGAGAGGACAACGGTGAAGTAGGACAGAGCGCAGGGGAGGCCTGTCTGTCCCAGATCAGTCGTTTACTGCCAGCAGGAAAGGGAGAAGGAAAGAGAGAGATAGATAGAAAAAAAGGGAAAGGAGCGAGAGAGTAAACGAGTTGGCTAAATCTGGAGTTATGAACTACATCCCCCACTGAGCAGCGTAGCAAATATTGAGTAGAAAGTTAAGCTCCGCTCTCCGCACTTAAGCAAATATACCAGGAGAGAGGAAGAAAATAATACAGGCGCAAAACCTCAGAGAATGTGAGACTCTGACAATGGGAGCATGACAGGATGTCAGTGCAGCCGCAAGTAAACAGAGGAAATTTTTTTTTAAAAAGTCCAAAAGATACAGCCCCACCCCTGGAAGAGGATTCTGAATGGACATGGCTTCAAATAATCCAATTAACGCCAATTAATCAACATTTATCTCCCTCAAAGCCTGTTTTTTTCTTTGAGACAGGTAAGCGCTCGGCTCTAGCCTGCTGATAAATCCTCCTTTTGCCAAGCCTTATTGAAATGAATGTGTGACGGGAAGAGATTTTTAGTCCCCTGATCCCCGAAGAGGGATCTGCTCGGGTGGAAATGTCAACTTTGCTGTGTGTCCTCTGCGTCTGTAGTGGAACTAAAGTGTGGCGCTCTATAACACTTTCCAACCGAGAAAGAATTAACGGTATTTCCCTGCCAACGCCGCTTGAATGTTAATACGGCGACTCGGGCGGCAAATCATGGGTGTTTACTGGACCCTGACTCTCTTTATGCCAAACAAAATCAGAAGTACAACCGCCATGACAGTCAGTTAATCAACACTCAACAGCACCCGCATCGGCCTGTTGAACCGGATGAACCCAACTTCCACCAGCCAACTTAATTGAGCATCCTGGGATTATAATGAAGACTGAACTGAACTGAACTGATCTGGACCCAACTAAACTGAGTCAAACCTCTGTGTTTTGCTGCACTCGTTGCTCCTGGGCTCTGTCGCTCTCTCCCAACCTTTAAAGGATCGAAACATTAATATTTAAATCTAACCAACCTGAGGACTAAGTTAATGAATGGCTATTTGTTAAGCGTCTCGCTGGTTTGGCAGTGAATGAATGGCTTTAATCAAACTACTGTTGCTGAGACCAGTAGCAAGGTTACAAATTATGGGACAAAATGTTGTTAAGTAGGTGTGAGCCTAAGCATAGGTAGGTACAGAATGAGTATTACAGTGTTCCAGAGTCAAAAATTCTGACTTTGTGGAGAAAAGTCAATGAAACGGCCCCCTTCAAGTCAGAATTTCAAGTAGGAAACTCAGGCAAGATTTCTCAGCCGTGAGTTTTCTGAGATGATCTCACGTCAATCTATCAAAGCACCTGTGTGGTAAATAGTGAAACATAAATTTGAAAATGTAAAACTGCACATACAGTTGCTGCATGACATCTGATGTTAACTAGATAGCTAGCACTGCCAAATATCACTGACACAACATTAGCTGTTGCGTGGGGAACAGTATTTTACTTTGGACAAATTCAATCTTGCAGGCGTCCATGTTTCTTCCCTGGTTTTTCTGAGCTGGACCACTGGAACAGACAGAGATCGTAATAGAAAGGCAAAGTCTGACGTAATTCTGCAGGCTGTAAAGTTAGCATTTCTGCAATTTGGTGCATCTAAAACCCCTATGGACCTAACTATACATGACTATACATGACCAACTAAAATAACTAGTCAATGTAATGCTATGAATACGTTAGTAATTTGAATGTACAACACAGGCAAGATGAGACAGGAGGTAAAGGAAGTCGCTCATGACCAGTGCATCAAATCAATGCATCAGTGTTTTGTAGTCCGCTTAGTGTTTCATTCGCAAAAATTGCTATTAAAAGTAACTAAAACAAAGGTGATGGTAGTGGATCTATTTAACCCCTGGAACAAAACATAGTATATTGTGGGTATCTAACACAGCCCTTTTGGGGTATTTTTTGAAAACCCCATTCATATTTTCCATAGGAATTTTGCACTACACACCAAATGGCGGACATGATAACTATATGGCATACATTATGTAAAATGGAATGGGATGCAGCATTAGCCCATTTCACATTACACATTCTAAGCCCAGGGCTAACCTTAGCCCTAGGCTAAGAATAGACACCGGGTTATCTTGGCCCCTTTTCACACAGACAAAATTTAGCCCAGGGCTAATCCAATCCCAGGGTTAAGCAATTCACACTTGATTATTGTTAGCCCCAGGTCTACTGTCTACGCAACTTGTTACAATCTTCTAGAATGTCATACCAAGCACCAAGTTACCAAGTCTGCAGCAACCAACAGCAAATGAAGTGTGCTACAAAATGTTTTCTAAGAATTGATTTTGGCCCCATTTCCACTAGCATACTGCAGCCCCGTGTTTCTGGAGATAACCCTGAAAAGTGGGGGCTAACTCTGCTCTTCACCAGGGCCAGCTAGCCTAGCTTAAATCAGGGTTAACCCACTTTGAAATGTTTGAAAATTCTGCTCATGTGAAAGCCTCCTTAGCCCCGGGCTAAGAGCCATCTGAGCCTGGGGCTAAGAAGATCCTAAACCTGCTTTAGCCCTGGGCTAAGCGCCCTGCTGAGACTTGTGGAGGTGTTGTAGGCCTAATTCAATGAAATGGGTGCCCACTTCTTAGATCCAGCATATTGGTAAAATGAATTGTTACTCCATCGGCGTGTTGTTGGTTTGACAGCGAGTGAACTGCTGTGATTGAACTTGTGTAATCCACTGCAATCTGTTTGACAAATTAAGACTTTTTTATGTGAGTGAATAAAGTGCCAGTGAAAGTGATCTATTGAGAGCTGGTAGCAGTGAGTTAGTGTATAGCGATTGCTTGACATCGGTATATGATAAGTGTATTTCAGCTTAGAGCACCACTCGAAGCAAAGACTGAGTCAGGTCTCTTTCGCACACCAACACAGATCAGGAAGGCACAGTATAACCACTGGGCACCGACAAAAGCACTTCACTTTTACACAGCGATATAGGCTATGAGCTTCTCTAAACCCTTCAATAATGCATTGATGGTGAAGTGGACGGGGTAAAGTGATGAAGAGATTTCCAAATATTTGAGGCAGGAGTTTCCGTATCATTCCAAGTTTTCAGCGTTATCAGTTGCGCTCATGGTGGCTAATTTTGTCCGTCTTGTCAGATGACCCACTCTGCCGTCCTCTACCTCCATCTCCCTGGAGCGACACAGCACATACAGAAAAACGAATAGCGTGTGCATGTGTGTGAGTGACAATGACCGTGTGTGGGCGACGTGCCCGCGGTGTGTTACCGACAGTTGTCCAAAACTCTTAGGTAAATCCGCAGCTGAATACACAGCCGCGTTCCTCATCCTCGCACCCCTTGAACTGTAACAAGTTCCTGGCTGTTTAACTTTCTATTCTGCTTCATTATGGTGAAATCCTCCTCTTCTCCACTTATGCACAACTCGCCACAACACAGAAGCATATGTAGCTTGTGTGTAATTATATGTGCCCAGTGAAGTGACCCACCAACACCCTCCCTGTGGGCTGTATTCAGCCAAACAGCACATCTGATGGAGGAAGAACAATAGAGACAAAAGCATCTATAGATAGACTCAACTCAGTGGATAATGACGGGGGCAAGCCAAACACATGTTACCTGCTGGCAGGATGACCCTTTTCTTGTAGACGTACCCACTCAAGTGAGAGGACAGCAGTTTGAACATGTTTCTCCACTATGAAGTGCATCTGCCATTCGGGGCATGGCAAAGCGCCTAATGTACTTGAGTGCATGATTGCACACGTTTTATATCCTACTATATGTGCATCTGTGTCCACATCCATCCATGCGCACCCTGCCTATGGGACATGCCTAGGATAGCTGACGTGAGATTTACTAGGTGATTTTATGCAGTGGTTAGCCTTTTAATGTGTGCACTGAGCACCGATCATACCCACGAGCTGCTTTGTGCACCAGATCATCACCGATCCTTGGCATGCATGCAAATGTATGTGGGAGGGTGTGTATCAGTTTGGAACAATGTTTAACACAAGAGCCGTCAAGTAGCATCGCTCACACATCTATCTCTGTTATTTATTGAGGATGCCACACAAATTGTCTGATTCTTGCCTCTCTTATACCTGTGTCTCATCTGGATATATCCGTCCCTCCACTGCTGTCCACTCCTCTTTTTATTCTCTTACTTTCCCCCTGTCTCCTCTCTTCTTCTGCCTCTTCTGCCTCTCTCTAAAGCCGGGATACTGTATTTATCTGCCGGCATCAAGGAGTAATCCACTGCCAAACGCTGCCCGGCTCGCCTCCCTTCTGCCTATGCATCCCTCAGCAGATGCTCTCATCCCTTTCCCTGCCTCTCTCATCTCATCTCATTTCATGTCATCTCTACGTTTCGGCGCTCACAACTGTATCCTCATCTAAAGTCAAGATATTGGATTTACAGCTGGCCATGGGACAGAGGAATTAAAACACATTGCACATCAATGCAGTAAACTTGAACATGCAACATCCCCCCCCCCTTCTCCAACACACAAGCCCCATACCCCCCGTTCCCTGCACACACACAACACACACAATCAACCCCCCACAATGCATCTCTCCTAGACTCCCTCAGATGCAGAAATAAAGAAAGCAAAAAAAAAAGAAAGAAAGCAAAAACAAAGAAAACACTCTTACTGTCTTCTTCAATCCCTGCTGAAATACGGATATCCCTCCTTTGGAAAAAGGGAAGAGAGTGACAGAAGTGGAAAAGAGAGGAGGGGGGCAGGAGGCGAGGGGGGCCCAGCGGTTGCCAGTTGCAGAAGAATGAAGAGCGAGGAGGCAGATGATGGAGAAGACTGTGATAAAAAAAAAAAGAAAAAGAAAAGGAAGGCGGAGGAAAATCACTGCTGCAACAATGAAGACCCCCCCTCCACCGCCGGCACAAGAAATTACAAGGTGTCCGGCGTGCCGCTGTACGCTGAGGGATGAAGCATTATCCTCGGTTCCCAGCCTGTCTTCTAGCGGCAGCAGCAGCTCTGTAGTAACACTTCTATCCGCTCGGTCCTGACAATCTCCCCGTCCCTCGCTCGCTCGCTCTCGCCCCCCCCTCCCCTCCCCTCCCCTCCTTCCTCCTTTCCCTCCCCCAGCATGTTCAAAGTGCCCCTATCTCTCTTGCTCGCTCGCTCTCTCTCTTTCAGCTGGTTGGTTGGTTTCTCTCCTTCACCCCCCCCCTCCCATACCTCTCTCTCTCTCTCTGTCTCTCTCTCTCTCTCTCTTGCTTTTGCTCTTGCCCCTCCCTTTCCCCCTCCCCTCTCTCTCTTTCTCTCTCTCTCTCTCTCTCTCTGTCTTTGATGTTTTGAGGAGTTAGACTCCTAACACACAGACTAGCTGTGAAAGGAATGTATTTTTTTTTACATCGTCTCATAGAGCTGAAAGCACCATAGCACACAGTGGGATCCACCCAACAGTGCAGATATAGAACCCCCCCCCGCCTCCCTCCCCACCAAAAAAAAAAAAAGACTATCCGATAATTACCACGCAATATCAACAACAAAAACACACACATCAATTAGAGGGAAATTTCTCATTTTTGAAGCATTCTTGACATAATCCAGCGATTATATGCGCATCCCAGATACAGAGCAGCGCAATCTGCAGCAGTAGAGCCAATGTGTGCACTCACACACACACACTCACACACACACAGAAATATGAATTAAGAATGAAAGGGATGTGTATAAGAGGATGAGGGAAGCCACTGCTGCAATGCTTATTACCATACAGAGAGGCAGTGGGATGGGGGGGGGGGGTGAGGGAGGAGAAGACTGTGGGTGGAGAGGGAGCCTTCCACTGACTAGCTGAAATGAATAGCAAGTAGAAATCAACTCCATTATGCCAATCAGCAGTGAGTGAAGCATGTCAAACTTGCCACAGAGGCTTTGATAAGCTAACACCCCTTTAATAGTTCCTCACATTTGCATAGGGGTGGGGCGGGTGGGGGGGGGTCAGCATGGCTGTATAAATAGCCATGATGACAGAGAAACGGACGTGCTTTCTGCAGTCAGATCTCCCTGCATTTGCTGCTGGTGAATAATATAAGCTGTGCGCCGGCTTGCTTTGACACTTGGATAGTCGGAAGCTGGAGCAGATATTCCAGCGAGATCCCACAGCGTCCCGGCGCTCACCAAAAACCATCTGTCGGAGAGATTCCCCCAGCCCAAAAACTGGCTGGTTACAGCTGATCTTGATGAGTGCTACACTGCATGTCAAATAGTGACAAAATATCCGTTTCAGAATCCAGGAATGAATCAAAAGAGGGCAGGCTAGACCGCATAGTCTGTACGCTGGGCTTCACGCTACGTTTCACGCTATTAACATGAGCGAAGCAAATACCATGTCACAGTTTTGGATCCTATGCATGGTGTGGCACACTAAGCTCTAACTCCCAGGTTGCCAATAGTCTTGACATCTCAACTCTTTAAAGTGGCATTAATTCAGCTTCTTATATGCTTATAAAAATATGTGCTATGACTTTCTTTTCTTATAGTCCCTTTCTCATTGAAATTCCGTCCATTAGTCCCAAGCTGCGCAATCAAAACTGATGTAAATCAAATCAAACCTCACCCGGTGGGTGGGTGTCCACCTCTTGAGTCAGAGAGTGAGTCATGTAGAGGTAAGTTTCTCACACAATATTAAAAGTATTACAAGATAAAATACATTACTGTCATTTGATCTATTGTTTTCTGTAAATTGAGTTTGCATTGATCGGTCAGTCTGCATTTGCCAACAATCCTCTTTTGATTGAGTAAGTCTGAATGCATGGGAGCGTGTGTTTAACAGATTTTCTTTATCAGGCTCAAGCTGAACCAATAGTATTAATTGAATGAGAGTAATCAAATAGTTGCAGCTTTGCTGTTCTTCATCAAAACCACACACAAGCCGGTGCAAGGAGACGAGGGAGTTGCCTTAAGAGCAGGCAGTCAGACTTAATAAAGAAAGATAGCCATAATAATGATGAGAAATATCCCTGCTTGTGGAGCTGACATATTTATTCAGCCCCCTCTCTCAGACACGCAGGGTTTTGTTACAGCCATAATTTACACTAATGCATTGACAACTCAAGCAGTGGCCAGTCATTTGGAGCCTCTGCCACCTGTCACCTGGGAAATAATGTGCAACGCCAGTGCATCTTTCAAAAGCTCTCTTCTCCCTGTTTTCTCCCCGCTCTGCTTGCCTCCATCCCTCTCTCTCTCAGCGGCTCTCTAAAACCATCTTATTTTTTCCCTTCCTCTCTCCTCCCAGCCTGAGCTTGTTTCTAGGGGTTACAGATGGTTTGTGTTTTCTCCCTGCTTCACTGCTGGGGTGACTGGTTCACTACTGTCTGTTGGTTCCACCACACTAGTCTCATACAAACTCCAACTGCAACTCAACGCAGTCAGCCATTTCACAGGACTACCACAGCTGCACAACGCTCATATCCCATGAGAGATTATAATCACCAGAGAACGCGAAACATGGAGAACAGGGAGTCATGTGGCTACATATGTAGTTCAGGTTTAATGGAATTGTGATGTACACAAGAGTAAGAGGAGGAGCGGGCGAGGGGACGTCTCAATGAATAATTGACAAAGTGGAAAACTGCTAGGGTTAAAATGGTTAGAGACGCTCCATGTGTCATAAAATGGAATTCCACTGTGAATTTTGTATAAAGCACCATTGATGCATGAAGCTTATAAGGGTAACAAAAAAAGGAAAAAAAGTAGAGGTAGGGTTTTCTTTAATTATTTGCTGCAATTTAAGTAATATCAGTGATGAATCAGTATGGGAGTAAAGGTCTAAGTAGAATCCTTCTGTGGACTCTAACACCTGATGATGAAACACATTATTTTTTTTAATATTACAGGTTTGTCAATTGCTCTCCAGGAGCAGCTGATTTTTTAATTTCATTCCTTTGACTTTGTAACACCTCAAAGACACCCATTCCTGCTCTGCTAACAGATCATCTCTCTCTCTCTTTCTGTCCTCATTAAGAGAAAACTGTTATACTTGGCATCAGAATTAACCACTCAGTTGCTACTGAGAGCAAGAGAGAAAAGCAAAACTGGGTCATATGCTTGAAGAGAGGAGGGGAATGTGAGAGAAGGTGGACAGAGGGATGAACTGCGGGGAAGAACAAAAACATGACGTAGGTAGAAAGCAAGCACAGGTAAAAAGGAACGAGGTTAAGCCTACGCACTAAACCAGGAGGGTGAAAGTTTACCTCGATCTTTGAAATGAAACAGATGAATACATTACAGCTGGAGAAGACTGAGTATGAGGCCAAACAGAACGTTAGAGAGGAAATGACTGGGAAACTTTAAAGAACAAAAGGAAACTTACTGACAGTAAGCAACTTATTTACCCTTGCACTCCTTACTGTAGGTTTCTTGTAATGTTGATAGGAAGTTAAGCTTATTCTACTGTTGCACTGATTGTAAGCTACTGTGGACCAGTGTCAAGAATGTCTAAATGGCAAAAATGTAAATGTAAAGGGTAGCTGAGAGTTATATAAAACTGTCTACTTAATCATTTTATTTTGTTTCCTTTCTTTTAATAAATTCCTCCCGTAAACTGATACTGCAGGGTAGAGTTACCAGCAGAGGATATAACCAAAGAGCCAAGGAGAGAAAGTACAAAAAAGAATTAGGTGTCTTTAATGATATAGGCTACATTTGTACATTTCTACAGCAGACTTTCAGAAAGACTAACTGCCAATTCAAAAAGGCTGAGAAAATATTACCTGTAACAACTAAAAATGTGAACTGGATAAGATGTCAAAGGATTTAAAATTAAATACTCAATGTAAATATTCAGTTCAGTATTTTGTCCCATTAAATAAAAAAACATTTCATAGTTTGAACAATCAACGTGAAATATAAATTACATTAAAGCACCATTTCAAGAATGAGGATATTAAAATAAATAATTGGCCTTTCCATATCAAGACAGTACAATTTCATGGTAGCAATGTAAGGCTGTGTTGTCACACTGAACACTCTCGCCGCAAGTTGTTAAATGGAGCAGCATACATCATGACATGAGTGGAATGCTCACGAGACTTCCACAATAAACAGTAAGTAACTCTGATTACAATATGAAAACCCATGTGAACCTCCATCAGCGACAACAAACTGGCAGTAACCATGTGGGTGATGCACAGATGTATCTTACTGTTCTTTCAGTATAATAGTCATTCATCCCTTGAAATGAGACCAAAGCAACGACAAAGGTGAGACATAATAAATGACAGATTGTCACTTTTTTTTTTTTAGTTGTAACATGGTCCAATGATCAATGTTATTCAAAGATTTCTGATAACTTCTGATTAGGGAAACCCCCATTACAAGGACCTCATGTTGTACTATCCCTCGAGTCACAACATCTGACCATCAAAAACAGCTGGCCTGCAAGAACGTATTGCAGTATTCTCCTACCTACCCACCCTCCCTCCCTCCCTCGTAGATGCTCAAGAGAGCAGCTGTGAAAAGCTGCAGTTCATGTCACACATGCCATCGCCCAGTGGAGCTGTCCTGGAATATTTTTTTTTCAGGTCTGGTAGTCATTATACAGTACACTGTTCATGCACAAGCCTTTCATTTATGCACTACTGACTATGATCTTAATTAAATTTGGCATGGCAACAGTCACACAATCAGGTACGACAACACATGGTACCATACTCTCATCCCTCAAGACCTGCCTGCCAAATGCATGCACGCGCACTCACACTCACAGAATTACACACCAAGTGAGCAAAAAGCTTACCGTGAATAAAAAACGAGGGTAGACTGTTTCAACAGGTGCTTCAAAAAGTCACAAGAACATATTAAAGAATGAGGCACAAAGCTGCCTTTTGAAAACCAATACAAGTACCAGCAATCAATTGTGGTGCTCCTGTTTCTACTGCCATACATTGTATAGAAAAATTCATACAGCTATGTTACAGTACAGTAAGAGGGCTTTCAATATTTATAGGGCTTGTAAGTTCAAAGTCCAAGTTTTTACGAATATTTTAATGCTTTGTTTTCATAATGCATTTCCAATTTGGTACTCTTAGCAAATTATGATGGTATTTCATAAAAAATATAGTTAAAACATGTTGATTCGCCCATGTTACCATCATAAAACCCACTACAAGTTATTCACATGATAACAGTGCATCAAAAAAATTGATTTAGAAAATTTTCAATAATCACTCAGCGGGCTTCAATAACTGGTAGACTGTGAATTACAATGTTTACAAAAACATTTTGTGGCAGATATAACCCCCCCCTTGAGCAAAACAATGTACACATGTAACCTAGGATCCAGAGAACTTCGGTGGGTATAAATTAGTCCGAGTACTGGAGATCTAAGTCCACTGTGCCATCTGTCACCACTAGCCTCACTCTCTTGGGTTTTGTGGGACCCATGGAGTGGGAGGATGTAACAGGTCCATAGTGTGATGTTGGTGGGTGGTCACCGGGCTGGCACTGTTGCTGTATGTCCTTCCTGCAATGTTCGTCCTGACCTCTGAGCCCTGAAAAGCCCCCCAAAGAAAAAGCTGTTGAGTTTGAGAGCTGAGGTCCACAGGGCTCAAGGACAAGCCTCCCTTGGGTGCCTGATGGCTCCATCAGACAATGGTAGGTATAGTTTGTCGGGCCTAACCCTGGGTAAGTCAGACCCTCAGTCCCATCCCTGAGACCCAGGGTCACTGAATGATCTCCACTGAAGTTTAGTACGTAAGGAGGACCTTGATAGCCATAAGGGAAAGAGGCTGAGGAGGATGAGGACTGATTCTTGTGTGCTGGTGCTGGCGTTCCAGGAGGTGTATTGTGGGCCACTTGGGGGCTATTGTGCTGAGACATAGAAGGAGAAAGAGATGTGGCAAAAGTAAAATCAAAAGGGTCGTGCTGAGCATAACATGGCTGGTGTTTGTCTGGGGTCGATGGAGTGGATTTATCCTCGTTCAAACTTTTGCTTTGTGGTGACCCATAACTCTCAGACACTTTGCTAGGAAAGAAGAAGGGCCTTGGCAGCGTAGAGAAGTTTTTGTGTGTCAAATTGGTTTCAATGCTCTGGGGTCTGTCAGATGACATTTTACTTTTATTGAAAGACTGGGGGAAAAGAGAGTTGCCTTTGTTGCTATGAGAATTTGACCTAATGGGGTTGCAGGAGGAACTAACGTGACCTACATCCTTTTCAGAGGTATATCCTTGAAGTGAAAGGTTACCTTTATGGTAGTCTGTACTAATACCTACTTTCTGCCTCTGCTGAGTCTTCTCAATATCACCCAATTTTGCACTGACTGTTTTGGACATGTAAATGGGGCTGCCAGCAGCCACATTGTCTTTAAATGGTGCACTACACAAATTCTGACTCTGCTTCCCTCCTTGAAACTTAAGCACCCTATGGATGACTGTAGAGGTTTTGTCCTGGAAGTTCAGCGGATTGTCAGCAGGATTGGGATTTTTCACAGTGAAAAGTGGGGAAGAAAGGAATTTGTTAGCCATTTGAGGTGAATGGACGGGCTTAGTTGAGCAACTGTGGGGCACTCCTCTGACTATGTTTGGCTGACTATTGGAAAAAGACTGAGATTTGTTGGGAATGCTCATACGATGGAAGGGGCCCTGGGTTTTAAGGTGAGACTGGGCCTTTAACTGGCTAGTACTAGCTTTGACATTGGTGATCTGACTGGAGGGTTGGGTTGGAATAATAGGACATTGAGATGTAACAGCAGAAGAGGTCGCACAAAACAGCCGAGGCTTGCTTACTACAGGCATGGACTGTGTTTTGGGGTCTTCTTTGGACAGTCTCATTCCTGGATTTTTACTCAAAAATCGATCCATAGCAGTCACCTCAACATTGCTTAGAGCTGAAAAATTGAAGTTGGAGTTCGATGGGTGTTTGTCTTTGGAGGTATCCTTCACTTCACATTCCAGAGGAAGAGAGTCACTTTTGGAAGAAATAAGACTTGGGAAAAACTGCAGATCCTCACTATTGAAGTTGTTTCCTGGACTGGGAGGGCCAAGGTATGGTGTTTCAGTGTTCCATGTATCAGAGGGGCTGTGAGAGAGGGGACTGCTGAAGGGGTCTGTGGGTGGCTCCAATGGACATAGATCTGATGGAGAAGATGGAAGTATGTTCTGTGGTTGATAATACCCTTCAAAATTGAGACACTGAAAGTCCAAAATATCATCGCAGCAGTTTGTAAAGCTGGGCTCAGTGGAAAGCATATTATCTGGGGTTGTGAACGGTGGTGACTGGGACGGGGGCTGGATGACAGAAGTAGAACCACTGGAATAGACTGTTGTCTTTTCCAAGGCCTGAGATGCACACAAGCCCTCAGAGAGCCTGGAAAGACTGTTGTCAATTTGTTGGAGGGTATGACTAAGACAAGTGGTGGGTGTTTCTACAGTCCCACTCTTGCGTGTTTTCTCCATTTTGTGCCTCTGTTTCCTTCCTCCACTACTTATCTCTAGCACTGGCCTTTCAGTGATTCTATCAGGAGCAGATGCTAAAACTTGAGCTTTACTGCCATTAAGAGGGGAGGATAGAGACAATGGAGAGAGAGACAAGGAAAAAGGTGGAGGTTCTGTTTTCAGAGGGCCCAAGTTGCTGTTCAGTTTCTGAGAAGATGGGCACTCTTCTTTGAGCTTGCCAAAATCTACCAATACTTTCTTTTCTTTCCCTACAATGTGACCCTTCATCTCCTTTGTAACCTTGGTTTCTATCTTAGGCTCTGTTTCTATCTGCTTCTCATTCTTGCAGTCTACCTCCCAAATATCTTCTACCTTTCTCCGCAGTTTAATTACTGGTAAGGGAAATCCATCAAATTTCAATTCAGGCTCCTGTTTGTGCTGTGCCCCACTTTCAAAATAGCAACTATTGTTTACAAAAGGATCTTCAATTTTTGCTTGTTGCCCTAAGACAGAATCTTCAATTTTTGCTGTTTGCCCTACAACAGAATCTTCAATTTTTGCTGTTTGCCCTACAACAGAATCTTCAATTTGTGATTTTTGCCCTACAACAGAATCTTCATTTTTTGCTTTTTGCCCTACAACAGAATCTTCATTTTTTGCTTTTTGCCCTACAACAGACAAAGTCTCACCAGCACTTTTATCTCCCTTTTCTGGTAGCTGCTTAACTCCCCCTAATACCTCCCTATCTAGCTTCTCCTTGATTTCTACCTTGTCTTTGTGAGAACCACTAGGTCCACATGCATGTTCTACATTTTCGAGGTCCTCTGAATTTGGGTCTGCAGAGCAATCCACCCCTTGATTTTCCCTCAACTTCTGTCCTCTCCTTTTCAAACGATGCAATCTACCCTTTGACTTAATACTAGCTTGCACATGTGCCTGAGCTGCTTCCATCTCCATGTTCAAAACTGATACAGAATCCATGATGGCTTTAAAAGGGTCACATGTCAGTGAATCAGCTTTTTTTTCTGTATCTAATGACAAATCCTCACATCTTGGGCTTTCCAGCTCCCACAATTTCCCCCTCTTTCTTTTAAAACGAATCTTGAAATTGAGGTCCGGCTTAGTCTCCTCCTCCAAACAGGTTTGCGGGAGGGGTGAAATTTCCACCCCATCTTCCATTGCAAATTTATTTTTACTTGGACCTTTGCCACAATGTTGTTGGATTTTAGCAGGATCCTCATCTTGTTTGTCCTCTGCAAGCTCATCATTCTCTTGTGTCTCAGCATTGTCAATCTGGTCTTCATCTTGCCTCTCTAATTTACACTTTCGAACTCTCCTCAGTCGTTGGCTTCGCTGAACTTCATTAGCTCTGGAATGAAGCCACCGGTTAGTAGTCCTTTTGGGGGTTTGCTTCTGGGCATCAGTTTTCTTAAATCTGCATTTACCATCTTTTGTCAATTTGCTTCTCTCACCTGAACACAGAGAAAAGTCCTGCCTTTGCTCTGTGGAAGAGTTTAATTCAGTGCCTTCTTTAGAAGCTTGGTCAGAAACAGGAGAATTGAAACCCTGTTCAGAGTCTATATCCACAGAATTGCGAAACATACGTTTCTTCAGAGGAATGTTGGACTGTATGTGTGTCTGTGGATTGATGTCTGGATGCAGATTAGTCACGGCTTTTGTTGAAGTTAATGACTCTTGATAAGGACCTGGTGGGTTGGGGCAGGTGCCGAATAACTCATCATGCCTTTGTGATGATTGAAACTGCAAACTATCCTGATTTAACTCAGTCTTAATTCTAGCTATAACTTCTTTGCGTAAGTGTCCCTTAATGCTTTGTTTATCTTCAGCATTTGTTTTTGCTGCTCTATGCGCCCCCCTTCGTCTTCCTACATTCCTCTCCTGCACTGCACAAGAACGTCTGTCTCTATGTATTTCAGACGGTTCTTTTCCCCTCTCAACACAGCTTTGTGTAGTGTTGCCATGTTCCATTTCTTTATGAGCTGAGGTAGAAATCCCTCTTCCTACAGTATCTCCCTCTAATCTCTTATCTCTATCAGTTTTATCTTTCCTTAGAAAATCAGAGAGCAGAACCCTTGCTTGTTTTATGACAATATCCTCCTTCCCCCTACTTGCTGAATTTTTACTCACATTCTTGACCATTTTGCTCTTACATATTCGTTCTAATGGTTTACCAAGTCCCCCATCCATACCTGCACCTTTGATCTTATTATTAACACACTGCATGTTACTTTCTATTCTAGGCGTTTCACTGCCCAGAATTTCACACTCTGACTCTTTCCGTTCTTCCAGGGCCCCTTTACTCTTACATTCCACAACTGGAGTTGTTGTAGCATTACTCATTTCTTTTTGCGCTTCAATTTTGCCTTTAATAATGTCTTTCTGCTGCTCCATTTGTATGCAACTTTTATCTTCCCCTGAGACTGTTTGTATTTCAATTACTTTGTCATTTCCTCTTTTCTCACTGTATGATAAATCATCTACAGCCTCACATGCCTGTCTCTTCCTTACATTAACTTTATCTATAGCCTTGAAATACATTTCCCTCACCCCTCTATTACCTTCAGCTGTGGAGATCTCTGAGCTTCCTCCCTGCTTCTGTTGAGATCTGGACACTCTGGTTTCTGCCTGTGCTGTCAGAGGCTGTCTAGTCCGCTGGCTCTGTCTGATCTTTCCTCTTACCACCACATTTTCTTTCTTGTCTTCATGGGTCTTTTCTGCTTCTACACTTTGTGGCACTGATACCCTTGTTAAGTTCACCGTAAGGTATTGCTTCAGTGATATTAGCGGATTGTCCGCAGCTTTCTTTGATCCATCTGAGACACTTTGATAAAGTTCAACACTTTCCTTTGTGTGTTTATTTGAAAGTGTCCTGTTCATCAACGGGGATGATGGAGCGCTGACGGTCTTGTGCTCGGTTTGCTCAGTCACTGGGTTTTGAGCCGTGCCAGTGATGCAGGACACATTGCTGCTGCACTTGGTGCCATCAGCAACTTTTATGCACTTGTTTTCATGGCCATCTGTGATTGTTTTGTCCATGTTCTCTTGTTTGGGGGAATTTGCATTGCTGCTTTTGTCTAGTTCAACAGGTTGACAAACAGTTGTAGTGTTAGCTGTGTTACTGGACCCTGTTTGATGTGTGAGCACGGTGTGAACCATGCTCCTTGTTCTTGAAGAGGTCCTTGAGTGAACTGCCTGTCCGTCTACCACTTTGAGGGACTTCCCATTAGGGCTTGCGCCACTAACCACCGGTCTACTTTTCTCATGAAAAGACACAGGGGAATTTAGAGTGAAAGGCTTCAAGTTTACCTCACCAATAGCTTTACCACTGCTGTTATTTTCTTCAGTGCAGTGCAGTTCATTTGACTCTTTATCTTTTGGCTTCACTTCTTCCAGCAGTTGGAGCAAGGCCCTCTCTTTGCTTCTTGGGTCCTTACAATGAAGTAGGAAATCCACTGTGTGGCGCCGTACTCTGATTCTAAGGTCCCTCAGTGTAACTTGTGATAGAAGTGGAACTGTCCGGCGCTGTTTGACTGTGGAGGATTTGAATGGGTTCTTTCCTGATCTTCTGTGCTTCTCTTGTCTCCACTTCTTTGTCCGAGTCAATTTTCTGCTCATCAAGGCATTTCTCTTCATCTGCTGGGTAAAGGAATTCCTGGAGGGGATGGCTATGAATGGGAGACAAGAACAAAGAAACACAGATGAACTTAGGCTGCTCTAAACAAAAGCATTTTTTTTGCTAATGTGAATATCTTGATAAGAAGTGCACGAAAATCCAAGATATCCAAGGCATATTAACAGAAAGACCAGTTAAATATGATAAATCATATCCAATTCTATAGGCTGGAAAGTGTATATGGCTGGGTATTGGCTGGGTACATACTTTGTATGTATTGACCATATCACATTAAAATGCTAAGTACTAAAAAGTGTAAAGACATTCAGTGCCACCTCTCAATCGATCATCCAGGAACCTCATTTTACTATTTACTATTTTTTCTTTTCAAAGAAAATTTATATCAGTGTTGTCTCATCTTGTGATTGGCAAAGCAACAATGTGAAGTACATATTTATGTGCAATGCTTTAGCGCAAATGAATAAAACACTGCCTCAGTGCAGCTTCCTTACTGGAAATGATAAATCAATCATTGCCAGCAATGGCTATGATACTGGTGACTTTGTCACCCTTCTAGACTTAGTTTCTCTTGCCTTCAGCACTGTGTTAGGTAAGAAAGAGCAAATGTTATATAAATAAAGCTAAAAGTGTACTTGCTGCATAAGATTAATACACATATCGAGGTTACCGGGTCTAATAACAAGCAAAAGCAGCCATTATAGCTACAGTCCTAATGATCTGCACTGTACTTATATTTGGTCTAAATTAAGGGCTCTAAGACTTGATTCCTTGTTCCCTCTGGTAGATGGATAAGCCAAACATCAAAAGTAGCACAGAAATTAAACAATGAAAGCCGATAGAAAGCGGCTCACAGAACTTGGCGCCAATGGTTGTTATCGCAATTCAAGTATTTAAAAGCTAGGAGCTGTTTGCCCAGTGTGAGAATTAAGCAAATATGGTATCCAACAACTAAGGTTGAAAAACAATTGAAATATTGACTGCTGCAATTTCCAAATTGCAAAAAGGCTGCATTTTGGCCTGAAAGGTGTTTCGGGCCATCTAAACTATATTTTTGAATGGTGTGCAGAACACCTGCCGGTCCTACAATCTTTCATTATACACAAATTTGATAAACCAAGCATTTCTGTGTAATTTAGTTTTTCTAAGTACTAAAAAGTAACATCACATAATAAGTGGAGTCTACATCTGTCGCAAATCACAATATTCAGCAAAGGATTTTCAATATGACACATACTACAGATACTTCAAAGCGATAATGTGCTCCCTTCACCTTATAAACTGAAAACTGCATGGGCTTTTTTACTTTCTCAGAATCTTCTGCAATATTTATACTCATCGTTTTCTTGTCCACCAATCGCCTCCAGTTCAAACCCCAGTCTGCTTTACTTTTCACACTGATCTGAATTCCATCATGTTTTTGAGCAGGACATGTGCAAGTAGAATTTGATCCCAGTGCTACAAATTGTAAATACGCAGATCTTGTCCACAAAACAAGTGGGATCTATAATACTGTTTCCTTTTCTCACCGCTGGCTTCAGACATCTCCTCACACAATGATCTGATAAAAAAAACATGACCTGATAAAAAAAAAACCCTAACTGAAATACACTTCCTAAATTTTCCAAAAAAATTCCCAAAGCAGATTTAAAATTCCCAAAAAAGAGAAACATTCTAAGTGTAGGATCAGCAGAAAAAAACTCTTTTGACAGTTCTGAGGTGATTGAGCTTTTGTGATCAGGGCCTCTAAACGCTGGACCAACCTGCATGAGGCAATACAATGAGCAAGCGCTGAAATTTCATTTTATTATACTGGTATTGAAATGTTAACACTGGCAGTCCTGCAGGGTTTCCACATTTTGTTGAGTGGGCCTTAACGAACCAGCAGAATTAGTTATCCTTTGGGCTTCAACTTGATGGTTCACTAAGCGAACATTGAACTGTTGAGCAGACAGTCAAGCTCTTATTATTGCTATTTCTACTATATAATTGCATTGTTCTGATAATATTCCCCTTCCTAAGTCTTGTGCCATTTCTGTTGTGCTGAGAAGGCTTTTAGGGAGCCAGAAATTCAAGTCTTCTGTTTATATTAGCTGCTGTTAATATTTATTTTGTTCCTTGTATTTTAACAGCATTTTGTAATTTTGTCAGTGCTATACTAGCAATTACTATTACAACTATCATTATCAATAAGAGATTTTCCAAAGATGATTTCAGAGAAAATCCTGCACCGGTTACCTTTGAAGATACCTGAGTGTATTCCTGGAATAGCAGGCCTTGCAGGGCAGTGGCCCTTCTCTCTGTTTTGACGAAGATATCTCTCCCTCAGACGGTACTTTTGGCCCACAGAGTCCTTTGTTTCTTCACATTCAGGCTGCTTCCCTTTGTGTCTGAAGTGACCCTCTCCTCTCCTGCAGAATCGTTAAAATTGGAAAAAAAAAAAATTGTACTTTAACCAGCTAAAAGTGAACCAAATAATATTTTGACTATGTCTAGTAAGCAAAAGCTTCTCGAAACAGATTTGAACAAAAACCTAGATAAAAGAGGATTATGATCTGATGCTGTACACACCTCTCACAGGTGCAGCATTCACACATTTCATTGCCTTCCCCAAAAAAGCTGGCACCATAGTAACACGTGATCTCCTCCCCAGGTGAGATGGGTCGGATCACTTCAACACAAGCACCATTCTTCTCACCAGGGACAAACTGGGCGGGAGAAAAGGGAAAAAAACAGAGCCAAAGACAAAGGTTTGTTGGCCCATGGGAATAACAACTACAACACAGAGCAGTAAGGAAACAGAGTGAGAGGAAATTATTTCAAGACTATAATTCTGTATTGATATCTATCTACAATATGAATTTCAATATTGTAAAAACAGAATACCACAATAATAAAGCTCAATAGATTATGCAACCAACATGAGCATTTTTAAGCTGGTTAAATGTCAATTATGTGGTAAGTGTCCAACCTCTTAAGTACATGAGATCAATAAATACAGCTCATTACCTTGCAGTTGGGTCTGCAGTCTTCCAGCCAGAACGAGAAACAAAGTGACATCATGAGAGAAAGGGAGAGATCAAATTTTTTAAGTTATTAATTTAAATCATACAGATGAATAAGAGGCATAACATTTTGCTGATCATCTGGCTTGCACTTGATTTCACAAACGCTCAAAGCTAAGCTGATTAACTCCGAAACATTATTAAAAGATCTTGTCAGAAGCCGACCTCTGTGCAAGAATGGATGGAAGAATTAACTCGAAAGAAATTTGAATGGATCACTAATTTCACTGGACCTTTTGTGCTCCTGAAAATTCAGTACACACCATGTAATGACAGATGGTCTGTGAAAAGCAAGTTGCTTAGGCTTATCTGTTGTAATGACCTATGATTGACCAAATGCTTATGTAATGAAATTAAGAATTTAAAGCACCAAGTCACCATATTATACACAGGACAGTTATTTGCTGCTATGTTTATCCTGCTGAGACAGATGAGACAGATACATACAGCGGCTATAAAAAGAATCCACCCTGCTTGATTCTTTGCATATTTTCCTGTGCTACGAAATTAGTGCAAAATGCATTTATTTGGGTTTTTTGGTGTAAAATCTAGGCAAAGTGCCCTCCAGGTGTAGTAGAATTACTGAAGTACAGACGAGGCACTCGTCAGTGTGTCTTTTCTGCAAAAAAATGTCTTCATTAACTTCACTAAACTCAGAAGAGGAAGAGACCCTCTGGACTTTATTTTATATACAGTGAGGGAGGGATGAGAGTTTATTTTTCTCTGAAGCCCCAGGAACTGAAATCCAATGTCATCCGTAAGTGACACACTAGTGATACACTATTCCACACTGTACTGCAGCATTATGCAGCAGAATGTACAGTATGCCCTAAAATCACAAGAATGAACAATATGTTATGACATTGTCTCACTGGTAAGAAAAACAAAAAAACAACAAAAAAAGTAAGTGGGGTGAATGCTCTTACAAACAAGACTTTTCTATTATTGGAATTGTATACTAAGTAAATCCTTAAAAAAATACTTCAGTATTTTGAAGTACTTGTTAGCACAAGAAAATATGCAAAAAGTCAACAGGTCGAATACTTAACTGAGGTGCCCGTCTACTGTAAAGATGGAAACTAGCTTTCTCGAGAGATCAAATCTATAAACTTAGAGTTACAGGACAAGATGGTGTATTTAATGTAAGTCTGGAGAGTACCTAACTAATCTATGGAGGAACCCAGAAAACCAACAGCCTGTGTGTATTAGGGGTGCCTCAGTAATATCTGTAGTATGGAGATCGGTGCCAATCCAAACACCCCAAAATTAAGCTGCCCTGCATACACGACACTTAAAACTTTTCCAGTGAGAGGGAAAACACCCTGACATGTCAAAAAGATGAAACGCTGCCATTTGTGAAACTCAAGAGGCAGAAAACCTTTCGTTTAGAAAAGGAACCTTGGCTATGAAGGCTGAATACCATTCTGTTTTATTTGGCCTAACCTACTACACTTTTATCTTGATCTGTTATCCCATTCTGAATAAGCTGGTTTTGAGAGTCCTTCAATAAGTGTTTGACTGGTGTAAAAAATTAGAAGCGCTATCCTCTTACAGTTGCATAGCCTATTTTCTATTTTATTATGAGCATTTATTATGTTTATATTTGAATGACGATCAGTATACGGCCAGTGCAAAATTGTATAAAATGAATAAGTAAAACGCAATAGATTCACAACACCTGCTCCTGTAATTGGTTTGAAATAGCCCAATACTGGGTGCCATGTAGGAATGTAAAGTGAGCAGCACTTGGATCAGTAGTCACATCACTTCTGAAAATTTGGTACTGGTGCAATCTCTAGTGTGTGTGTGTGTGTGTGTGTGTGTGTGTGTGTGTGTGTGTGTGTAAAGGGTGATACACAGAGTCACAGATGCAGACAGACTCACCATGGTTAATGAAAGCAGCAGGCCCAAGCCAGAGCTGAGCGCAGCGTTTGCGTGTTGAGTACATCACGCTGAAGTCGTTGACTCCTGCCTGCAGAACAGCGCTGTCGGCGGGACTCAGCTCCGCTATGCAGCCCTGCAGAACCTCCACCCGCTCACCTATAAACCTGCGGTACAGCAATCCAAGAGTCATATATCTACTGTAAGACACACACAGTCCGGGAATCTCAGCAATGTGTGAAATCGGCGCGGTTGTTGTTCGACCTCACGCCGCCTCGATAAACTCGATGTTAAAAAAGTGTGAGTGATTACCAGTGCCTTGTTGAGGTTATCTTCGCTCCGTTGGTCTCTGAGGAGTATCTGTTGCAGGACTCTATCTTGACACCGCTATCCAACAGGAAGGCACTGAGGTAGCGATACACCTGCGGACACCATGGATCGTTCAGATTATGTGTTCTCAAACTCAACAGACAACTTGAAGAATCGCAGCTACAGTCCTGTAAAACTAACGCAGGTACAGCAAGAGGAAGACATCAAGACTAAAGTGTCCTACAGAATCGGCCGACTACTATCTCTGTATTTTATGTGAACATGTTAAATGTGATTTTATGCACTATGTTGAGCAACATTATTTCAGACTTATACCCACTACTAGGACCGAAGAATATTACAACTAATCGCACAAAGAGGAAAACATAAACCCACATGTTGTCTCAGCAGCTCCTGTCGATGGCTTCCCAAACCATTGAAGTAGTCACCGGCCAGTTCCCCCACCGTCAGCGCTTCAAATGTAGCCTTGAAGTCATGCGTACGCTGGAACCGCAACAGAGTCTCTTTGAGGTTACCCCAACGCCGGACCTCTGGTGGGGGACTAAGAGAAGAGAAAAGGGGGATATACCACATAAGGAGAGATACAACAACCTAAACACAGTCTGTGTTAGTACAAGGTGTCTCTGTGTCAAAGGCTATGGTTATACCTGGCATTTCAATGCTATTTTATACGATCATAAAAGCATCACTGTGTGTCCACCGTTGGCATGACAACACATCCACTGTTGCTGTATTTCACTATATGTGTTACTGATCACTTGAAAAAAGTCTTTCCATTAGGACTGCTGCAATGAACATCAACCCAAAATATTGCTCGTTTTGATCACTGCTGAGCTCTGCACTACACATGGAGTGCACAAATGGCTGAGAGTTGTAAAAAGTGTCCAACAAGTGTAAGACAGATAGTTTTTTGTGCCTGTCAAGTCGTATGGTTTTATATAACATTTTTAATATCTGCTGCAAAACCAGTTGCCCATTGGAACAAATAAAGTTGAAACTTCCAAGAACAGCAAACCAGAGATTTAAATAAAAATACGCTCCATGGCCTGTTTTGAGTACATACCCTACGATTTTTCTTATAAAGAAATGTCTCTCTTCTGTGGTTGTATATAAGACAAAGACACCGTTGGAACAAGTCTTGTGTCTGATGGCATGCTCATACATTTCCCACCCAAACTACAACCAGCCAATGCATGAACATAATGTGTGTTCACATGTAAGCACAGCAGAATTTATGACATAATCAACATTACAAGCACTACTATGCCACTCAAGTTTAGCGTTTAGGATTTTAATAGCATTTGACCTGACACGTCTATAGCGGTGACATACCTGATGTTCATTTTGTGGGTGCTGAAGCCCAACAGAGGGTCCAGCACCAGACTGGTAGCCAGGTCATCAGTCTCACACAGCTCCTTCACACTCATTCTAGTGCATCCGTCCATCGCCTCCCACCATCAGCATGCTGAAAGCACAGGGGTCAATGACCTTTTATATCATTATCATGACAACAACAAACCACAAATAAGAAGGATGATGTTACCAGCTACTACCAGCAATTGCTAACTAATTAGCTAGCAATGACTAGCTCTGAGTATCAGCAGAGTTATGTTTGACATCAGGTCCGCAAGAGAACTGACATTACTTCTCCACTTGCTAGCGTTAGCCCTTGACCCGCGTCAGGCAGCCGAGTCCTTATCTGCAACCTACACTGTGCTTAACTAGACCAGGGATTATGCTAATTAGCTACGCATATGAATATAATTATATTAGCATAGCACATTAGCTTAGCAAGACAGCTTGCTATGAAATATGCTAAGTAATCAGCTGAGAGAGGAAGCTACGATTAGGTAGTAACGTTAGCTACCTAGCTACTTGGCTGCATCAGTTTGTTGATGAAATCCAGGTACGAGGAATGACCTGTGCAACACTACGGTAACATAATGCGGTATACTGGCAATGACATAATTTGCGAAAACCTACCTGGGAGTCTTTCGTAGCTAACGAAATTATCGTCAGATCAGACAGACAGTTAATTGCAAGCTGCTCGCTTGCTCTGGCTCCCGTTTGATTTGATAGGGAACGTTAGCTTAGCTAGCTAACCAGATAGCTTTCCGCCGTCTTGTTAGCTAGCCCGGCCAGCCGAATTAATATGCTGTCTGTTCTTCAACTCTGCAATTTGTTGTTTTGATAACGATTGTAAATCCCAATGTAAATGACATGCACGGTATTCGCCACAGAGTCACAAATGAGCTAAAGATGTGTTTGCTATGTCGCTAGCTAGCTTAGCTTTGAGCCTTTCTCGAGGCTCGTCTGCTACCAAAAGTTGATGAGCGATGTCCACGGTGCAACCAAACATGCACTGACCACGCCCACACGCTGTGCTATTCGCTCAGGTCAAGGTCAATTTCACACATAAAACTCGGTACATTACTTTAAGCACTGTGATTGGCTGGAGAACTTATGGGCGGGAATACACATGGGTTAGGCTTCACATTGTTGATGCAGAGCAGAGGTGAGTATTTTTTCCCCCAGTACAGTAGCCTCTCCTCGGCTGGACACATTTTACAAATTCTTTCACATGAATAGTTAACTAGTCTGCGTTTTTTTAAGGATAGAGGCAATCGGAGCAATAACGTTACTATAAACTGCCTGCTACAGTACGATGGAAAAGCCAATTCTATAGCGTTTTTACTATAAATTAAATAACCAAGGTTGGGAATGTTACTTTGATTTAATCCCTTCATCCATTAAGATTGGTGATTGTCTTCTTAAAATTGTAATTAGCTATTTAATACACTGGATTACTGCAATTCAAAGCCTACGCAAAAATTTCACTTTGGATGGACAATTAATTCCAATTTACAGACCGTAATTAGGGGTTAAGCGAAGAGCTTTTATAATAGGCTAACTAATGAGGAGATGCATGGTTTAAATCCTGTTTTTGTCCTAGTTAAAGGTTCAAAGTTTAAAAGGCCATGTTATCTCCCACACTGCTAGCCATATATCTCTATAGACACCTGGTGCACATCTATCTAGCCTTGTTTAACATATTTACCTACTGGACCATCAAAGTCCACCTTGATTGACCCTGATTCATTTTGAAATTGCTGACATTTTTTTATTTATTTATTTTATTAAAGCATTTTCAGCATCAAATATGACAGTCACATTCACACATTACTGGCATTTTTACATCAAACCAATAAGGGGCGCCACAAATACAAAACATACCTATCAACTGTCATGGAGTTCAGCACACATGCCGCAGGGCCTGCAGTCACTGGGTGTGACTGGGTTGGGATTGGTTCAAGTGCTCATGGCCGATAACCTGAGAGTTTGTTAGTCAAAGTGTTTTTGCCTGACCAGTGTGAAGCCTGCCAACCACTCCAGGACTGTATTTGAAGTCTGTGTGTCGGAATAGCAGTGTGGGGTTAATGGTGACATTTGAAGTGTTTACTCATTCTTAGTCTTGTTAATACAAAGATGAATATATTTACATAACTTGTCGCAGTCTCATCAGATGAACGTCCTTATCGCTGTCAAACTCACTGTGAGTGTCTACCTCACGTACCTAATTTTAGAGCAATCCCATACTGCTCTTCACCCCTGGCAGCATGAAGACGACATCTGGAGTCATCGCTTGCAGGTGAATTTTTTAGTGGTGTCGTTATCATCGTCCACAGCCATCATCAACTATTATTTCAAAATAATGTGTCCGTATAATTACACAATCAGACTGTTGGGCTTGCTCCAGCTTCCAGGGAAACTCGGTGTTCTGTAGTGAGGAACCGGTTCTCAGCCAACAGCTCAGCTTCAGTGTGGAAATGCCTGTGGGAAATCAAGAAGAGGAACCCCCCCCCCCCCACACACACACACACACACACATACACACACCCCTCTCCTCCCCAGGGGCCGTCTTACCATTAGGCAAAGGTAACTGACTGCTTTATTAGGCCCTGGCAGCCAGAGGGCCCGTAAAAGACAAGAATATCAAGTAATATAAGCTTATTTTCTGTCATTTTAAAAGGAAGTTACTGAGTGAAAAACATCCCTTATGGTTCTTTGTTGTAAAGGTTAAAAAGCCTTTAATATATGGGCATTTTGACTATATAGTATATATATCAGGGCACGATGCCCACAAAAGACAAGAATATCAAGTAATATACATTTATTTTTCATCATTTTAAAAGGAAGTTACTCAGTGAAAAACATCCCTCCTCTTGTTACAATAAAAATGATTTAAATCTTGAGTCATGGCCAAAAAAGTAGGCGCAGACAAACACAAAAAGAGAGAAAATAAAAGCGTTGCTGACAACTTTTTTCATCAAAGAATCGGTTGCTGCTGGTGTTTGCTGCCAGCAGTGTTCCCACTGAATCTGAACTCAAGCAGCTCCAGTGAGGCAGACGTTCGCTCCACCGCCGGCACCAACAGCAGCAATGATGGTGAATGTGTTGCCATGCCAACTGATGCTGAACGCTAAGGGCAACGACTGTAAATATTAGAAATAGTTATAATGATGTAGATGAGGAGGATGATGACCAGCATCAACAACCTGACCTCTGTAACCATATCTTATATTTAATCCCATATATGACTGGATAGATAGATATGTATTTATAACTATTTACAATCTGTTTACCCATTCCAACTCGTGTACAGCTTTTACTTTTTTTCCCCTTGTGTTCAATATTCTGTAAATCTGTATATATTTGTTTTGCTTTTTCTATTACTGACTTCCATATTCCTATGCATTCAGTCAGACTTGATTTTGTATGGAAAAGAGACCTACCTCATAAATGTCTATTATTTTTTTTACATACTACTTACATACTACTTTTTATATACTACTTCTAAATCAGACCTATTTCCTAAATTTCAATGCTTTTTAATATACAGCACATAATAATTTCATAATTCTGTTTAAAATGTGACCTACATGAGCAAATTCTTTGTATGAGTAAACTTACTAGGCCAGTAAAACTGGCTCTGGTTCTGATTCTTGTTTATTGCAGAACTGCATGAAAGCAAATAATTAGTAATAGATTTTAAAATGAATTTGGGGGTCGCCTGTATTTCAATTTGTAGCACCGCTGGGCAGCAGAGCGAGGCGGCAATTTAAGAGTCACCAGATGACGAGATTGGCCGTGAAGTTATTCTGCACGTTTTAAAAGGGTTGTTTTGGCTCATTGCCTGTGCAAACTTCTCACTATACACACTGTCGCTTTCATATACTTTGTTTCCGGGCAACTGATAGAAAAGCACAAAAGACAAGCAAAGGGGTAAAGAAAGACTCTGCAAAGACCCAGATCCCCTTAAAAACAGATGGAAGGGCAAAGGAAAGGATGGGAACATGGATGGAGAGAAACTCTGTGTTGCCTTGGGTTTGTACAGTAGCAAAGCCAGGTTGCATTGAACGTGTTCACTTGGCAAAACAGATACCTTTTGACTTGACAAAGCGGCTCTCTGCACTGTCTGGGCCTGTTGGCATGTAATAAATAAATAAGTGAATATATACAGACACGCACACACACACACACACATATATATAAAGAGGCCACCCACGCCACTGACTCAAGCTGAAATGTTTGACAGACAGCAGCAGCAACCTCCGCAAAAAAAGAGAGAAGAAAAAAAGAAGCCTTGAGGCAGAAGAGGCAGGAAACGTGTACAAATGACTACACTCCCAGTGCTATTGTACTCGTCTTTTTCACGGACTCCCGATTCTACTATCGACTGAAATGTTGGATTTGGATGTTGGATGTTGGATGTTGGATTTAGGTTACGTCACACTGTAGCGGTGAATGTCACATTCGCAACATTCACAAAGGAAAACAGACAGAATTATACAAATTCTATGTTTTATTTCTACCTTGTAACAGAGACAATTTGTGATTGATTTGAAAACAAATGACATACAAATAAAAAATAGCGTTAATTTCAATTGTTTCTTGTGTTGTTGTTTTTTTAATTCATCTAATATTTCATGTCTACCCAGCGACCCAGTGCATGGTGCAAAACATCCCTGATTGATTAAAAAATCCTACACTAATAAGCTTGCAATATCTAGCGTAAATTTTGTCAGTAAAAACATGAACAAAAAGTGATTAAAGAAAAGGTTCTTAGAGGTAATAATAACAGGAACTATATAGTAATTAAAAAATAACATTGCAAGCAGAGGTTTATACAGCTATGGAAATGGAGATGAAACTGGCTTTTAGTAGACTTACTTGGACCATTTAATTAAATGACAAAGATCTGCAAATCCCATAATGTTGTTTAGCACTAACTATATAACAGGAGCCATTCGATTGTTTTTCATTGCCAAAGACACAAACTAAACTCTTTCTATATTGGAGATGGACTCCAAAACCTCATAACTCTCAAGCCTTGTCTCTAAGTACAAAAGTTGTACTGTATTTTTATTTATTTATTTCTGGTTAGTTAGACTTTAACACCTTAAACTTCCCTCAGGCTCCATTTTCAAAACTCTTCAGACTCTGTATTTGTCAACATACTCCAAATCAACTTTGTCCTTATTTAAAACAAAACGCAGGCCTATATCATTTACAGAGCAGAAGAAATAACCTTCAAAAAAACAAAGCGCTTCCACCAATAACATTGTTCCCCCATGCATTAAGCCATACAGGTCATGGGCTCAACTCATTTTCAATTCAAGCAATTCATTTGACTTGTCAATACCTTGTAATTAAGGTACATACATATTTCTTTAATATCTTGAATATGGCCATCCACAAAAAATCACTTTCCACCTCCTGAATTGATCTTACTGAACGTGACTTGAACCCAACCCTGCTGCATGAGCACAGGAGAGTCCCATCATGTTTACACCTGCCCCCACCTCTCCACCCCCCCACCCCCCCTCCTCCTGCCTCAACCCCCACCCTCCACACCATCCATCCTCATCTTGACACAGTTGTGAGTTGCAGTACACAAGAACTGGTTAGAAACCCAAGCAGGATACTGGATGAACTCTGTAAAGTCCTTAAATATCACGGTTTGATAGAAAAACACGTATTTAGTTGCTGAGGTACTGAGTTGGAAAAAACTCTTGTTGGGGAAAATGGAAGGTGAGAGATGGGGCAGGACGACAGCAAAGCCGGACGGCTGAATTCCAGCTCCCCCCTTCCCCTCTGCTTAAGTATGTACTCATGTGCTGCAATCAATTCCCTTTGACCAATATTTACTTGCTTTGCAATCTGTTTGGAGAGCTGAGGTTGCATATGTTCATACTTGGACAGAGGGTTGAGGAATCAGGACAGACAGCAGAACAGGGCAATAAAACCAGACATACCATTTATATAAAAAACTGTGTTTGGGTTAATAGAAATGGGCAGTGACGGACCCTGAAATACTGCAGAGACAATTGTGTTTTTCAAGCCAGTTGCAACAGCCTGTGCTGAACTACGGATTGCTTTCTCTTGTGCCGGCCTGCGTGCCGACTGAACTTAATGCACACTACGAGGGACGCAAAATGGCCATAGAGGGGGACTGGGGAGGTTTCCACGAAAAAGGCCTGAAGACACGAGCAAAAAATGTGGCTTTTCATTTTGTATCTGGCTTCGATCAGGGAGACAGACGAGCTGAAATACAGGGCTGAAGTATTCAATCTGGCCTTGGTCTCAAGTCCAGCCTCCACACCATGTTTTGTCTCAGTCTGTGAATCGCATTTCCTCACAGGATCAACGCCAATGACCTGATTTTAATCATAATCCAATGTGTTATATGAAAAATATCACATGTGCTCCGTCTATGGCTCTATACACGTTCAACAGCAAGCTACTCAAAGAAAAGTAGTACATACAGCAATTAATATTCGAGTCACAAGCAACGCAGGTATCTCCACATTTCTGCAAATAATTGTTTTTATGTAGCACACCAAGCTAAGAAGCATAAAAAAAAAAAAAAATTCTAAACTGCCATAAAATACATTGTTAGCTGTTCTCTTGGGAACTGTTTGATGCTGCAACCCAAAACTAAAGTAGATGCAATGGGAATTTGCTGTACACATGATTATCCCAAGCGTATTTGCAATGTTTGACTTATTGCAAAAAAAAACAATTCAATTAAAGAGATTTTGTGCCGAATAGGATTTAGAAGACTGTTCACAACCTCACATCATAATTTAGAATTTTCCTCCACAATATCACGGTTATCTCGAATACAGCACGACTATGATTTTCATGTTCCCTGTCTCAGCTTGCATTCAGTCCTCTTTTTGGTGTTTGCGCTTGGTTCAGATTCAAATCACCCAGTCTGCGTCATGTTGGACTCAGCTGAGGTGGTCTTGACTGCAGCCCTTTAGGACTGGAAAGGTCAGGAGAGGGATGATTCATCATCTCGTCTCCCTTTGACAGACGGGGAGGAGGGCGAATCTGCAACGGGAGTGAAGATCAAGGCAAAATATATGGCAACCCTTAAAGCCGTTTTCCACTCAGTGGGCGTTTGGAGTATGCTGTGTATTAGTTCAACACCAAAAATGCCAGAAAAATGAACTAATTTTGGAACAGACAGGCTACAACTACAGAAGAGGTTGTATTATGCGTGTAGATGGTGCTTTCCACTGAGCTTTAAGATGTCGCCATATACTGGGCTACCATGCCAGTCAGTCAATCAGCAAAAGACGCCCAGTGACAGCCGCTCACTTCAGTCTCCCTGCTAGAAACCTCATCTTCTACTCATACTCCATCATCACCTAATGCAGTCAGTCAAAAGACCCATTTATAAACAGAAAATCTCAGATTTGGCATTGAAGAGCTTCCTAATCAAAGATCTATTTTTGTGAAGCAAACAGGAGACATCTGGTTCTAAATCCAACTTTGGGCTGCCCTGTCCTAGATTCACTTAGTTTCCACTGTAAAAGATTGTCTTTGGCTAGAGCGTAGCGAAGCCAGATGTGAAATGCCACTTTGTTTTGACTACTGTAAATCAGGACAAAAACAAGATCCTCCACAAGCTTCTATGTTTTTATACTGCGTTGAAGTATCCGTCTCTTCAAATCCAACTATGCAAAGCCACATTTTTGTACTGGTGTACTGTAAATATACCCGAAGACAAGAGCGGCCGATGAGCATGGCGAAGGTTGTTGAAGTACACATAAACATGACAAAGCAATGGGCAAACACACAGTGAACAGCATGGTGGCATAATTCAAATAAATGGTTCTCTTTATTCATCATCGACTTCCAGATAAGACTAAAAACGAAAGATTCAAACCATGGTTTTATGCATCTACAAAAAAAAAAAAAAAAAGCAAAACTATTTCACATCCATGATTGTGTTTTCAAATCATTGGTTTTCAAAAGGGAAGAGGAGAAAAAAAGAAGTTACTAACTCATCGTGAATCCGTTTTATTCGAGGATTCATCTGCACATATCCACCTGTGCTCTCAGTGTGTGGTATGTGCCGTTACCGTTTGACCGTGCAACTTGACCCCGCCCTCCCCGGCCCATCCACCCCCCCCCCCCCCCCCCCCCCCCCCTCCACATACACACACACAAACCTCTCAAACAGGATGTACAAAAGCTTGTGTTTAGCATTAAACAGTGCAGGGCCTTAACATAAACAGCAAAGGCTCCTCTCTCTCCCCCCGCTCCCCTTCCCCTCCCCTCCTCCCCAGCACCCAGGTCTGCATTTACATCACTGAGGGGGCAGAACCCATTTCTACAAAATGACAGGATAACAGAGCAGAGGGTACAGGAGGAAGAGAAAAAAAAAAACATACACACAGAATACAGCAAATCCCTCTGTCTCATTCTCACTTTCCACACACACACACACACACACACGCACAAACAGCCAAACAAACAGTTAAAAATAGTTTTAGAGAGAAAAAAACAGGACTGAACCCTGGATACTGTTTGCTTTGTTGCCGTTTGGTGACGAGGGAGAAACAAGTTTGGGAGGTAGAGGAAGAGAGTGTCGGGACGACAAGGGGTGGTCGGTTCTGGGAGGGGGACCCAGCGGGTGTTATTTCTTGGCCTTGGCGCCCTTGGCTGAATTTCGCGGCGGGGTGACCGGTCTCCCGGATCCCATTCCGCCCCCTCCGCCGTAAGAATACAACTTCTTATCTGCTGGCTTCAGAATCTGGGAGAGAGACAAAGACGCTCTCATTTAGACAGATATAGATGCAGACACACAGGCTGAACTTTGCAATGCATGACAGTAGAGGAGCACCGATTTTTCAGAATCAATATTAAATACATTATGAAGTAGGTCTTCTTCTTAGTCAGAATAGGTTAACGGATAAACAACAGTATAGCAGGTTAAACAGAACTGTATTTAGCCTTCATAGCCAAGACTGCGCTTCTAAACAAAAGCTGCTCTGCCCACAAACTGGGCAGCACTTTCAAGTCATGAAACATTTTTACAAAAGTTTTATACTGCGCCAAAGCACATTTCATTAGTATTCACATTGGCAAGTTTGCCAATCTGAATTTGAGGATTTAGGAGCTAGATCAGCACTCCCAATACTATTGGATCCTATTGGTAGGGATGTCACGAGCTGATATCAAAGATCAGAATCTGACGCGTTCAACGCATATTTTGATTGATCCGAATCAGCTACATGACGCCCAATCAAATCCTGATCCATTTATCTATTTCATTTCTCTCCCTCCACTCCATTTAATACTAGTAAAAGATGTAGTGTAAACAGACATTATCCACCACCACTAACAGCAGTGGGGCACATGGCAGGATGAAAAGAGGTGCTTTTCGTATGTTAAGCCACATTCAGACAGAGAAACCGGCGTTATTGCAAATGCGGCATTGCTAGTTCTAAACCCATTCACCTGCCTTTAGCAACCCATCAATCTGCCAGCTTGTACCCTTTCACGCACAAATCACTATTGTTGTTGTTGCTAAGCAACACAAGATATGCAAAAGCATTTATTTACAATGCTCAGCTGTTAAAGATGGCACCGAATATAGAAGAAGTTTCATTTACTGTTTTCAATATCTTCCTGGAATGCGGAGCAGTGTTCTAAAATATTTGACCGCAGCCAGGAGAGGAGATTAATTCTAAAAGGATCCTTCAGCGGCACGGGGGTCTACAGGCATGGGCTACTGAGTAAACATAGGCTATGTGATGGCATGTGGTAGTTAGTGTAATGGAAAGGTATTTATCTTCATACTTTCATTTTTGAACATAACAATGACAAAGATGATTAAAGATAAAAAGAAACGCAGCCATGCTTTAGGCCATTTATTCTTAATGCAGTTATGTAACTGAGTATTAAGCTTATCTCTCCTAACTTGGTTTGGTTGATTTTAGATCCATCAGAGTGATGCTACAGTAGCGCACAGCTTTTTAATTGTTTAAAAATAAAACGCAACAAAAACACTGAATCGGGACAATATTACATGACGCAGATCAGGACATCCCTAACCATTGGTGCACCTTTACATGACAGGCGGGGTAATGACGGCAAATGCTTAAAATCCAAGCAGAAAAAAAATAATAACACTTACAACCAAAAACATATACACACACTGGATCCCCCTTACTCACCTGGAAGGAGCACATGAGCGTCTCGTCCACACTCATCATGGCACCGGCGTTGTCAAACTCTCCGCAGTAGTTGGGAGCCGAGAATAGAGTAACAAGCTGCCTCTTTGCAAAGAACTCATAACCGTCTTCTACCACCTTAGGAGAGACGAGAGGGTTGTCAAAACTACATGCAACAAAGCAGAAGCAGCAAAACAGACCACGACCAATTCCCTTTCGAGGTACACTGCTGACATTTGTTTTTACTGACCAAGCAGGAGTACTTGACTGTGAGTACCACCAAATACCACAATACTCTTTATGGACATTGAGCATTGCACAGAATATTAAATGTTTGTGGTAATCTAATTAAATGGCACTTGTCTATTTTTTATTTGTCATGGAATTAATCAAAATTATTTCCCTTTTTTGGTGTCCGAATGTGTGTATGTTGAACTGAAATTAAATACCAGTACTGACACATCACCATTTCTCTCAGAGAAAGTCAAAGGGAGATAAATACAGGGTTTTTCCTGCATAGAGGAATTTTAGCCAGCGCCAAAGGAAAATCACCAGCGCCAAAATGATAAGAATTGAGAATAAAAATAGCAATTCAAATCCTCTCTGAATGTGTTTAATAGCAATTTATCAAACAACTGTTGAACAAGCAGAACATAAACTTAAATACGATGTCTTTGACTTCCAGCAGTCAACTCCCCTCTCATCCACAGCTGCTATATTTTACACATGCAGCTGGTGCTGGATAAAACGCAGCCAGCTAAGCTGCATTGTTTTGACTGGGCCTGAACGCTCCGCTGTGAAGCTAGCGCTAATGGGAGAGAGGATTTCCTGTGATTTCTTGTAAAATAAAAGCCGTTTTATTTCTGGTGAAAATCTTAAAAACGCTGAATTACAACCGCAGCGTACTTTTTGCGTCATGTCCTGCCTCCTGCACCCCTCGCCTAAACCAAACGGAGTATTTCCAGTAGGTGAGAACGCGTCTGACACGGACAATCTCCTGTTGTGTGCAACGTGTGTGAAAGGGCAACTCCGGAAAATGTCCGGACCTGATTCTCCGGACATTGAACTCCGTGAATATGTGAAAACAGCTAGCGGAGCTTTGACAGCCTTCGAGACGGATCACCTGAGGTGAGTTTCCAATGAAATTCAGCTTATTTTCTATGTATTAATATGAGTAGCCTATGTGTATACATCTTTTATTCCGGATTGCCGGTTACTGTAGAGTTATGATACTGAAATCACCCCCACCTCAGACGCTCGTCGTCTCATCAGGCGCGCATGAATGAAATTCATGCTTGCCTTGTTTTCAATTCATAAATATCATAGTAAGGTTAGGCTATAAATATTATATGGCATATATACTGTATATTGTATTAATATATATAATGCTGGTAAATAAAGATAACATGATGTGTAATCTGCCATATATAGTATATGCCCCACCCCAAAATATTAAAGGATTGTTAATATGATTTATTGATAGCACAGTCATTGCATTCTCCATTCAATTTTCAACAGGTGAAAGCACCATTGAGGAACCGGCTCAAGGATGACCACCTTGACGTGTGCTGCAGGGTGGCCATTGACGGACCAAACGCTGATGACATTGACTACCATGGCCTTGTCAGATCCTTTTATCTAGTCATTAAAAAGAGGAGGGTGAAATGCTCTGAAGCAGCATGTGACCTCTGCAATTGACTGCCTCCCATCTCCCAACCACACACCCCTCTCCCTCAACCGCACACCCCTCTCCCTCAAACTCCCCTCCCCCTTCCAATGTTGTAATAAAACTTTTTTTTTTAACCAATTTTGTTAATTGGGGGTTCATTTACTCAAGCATAATAGACATTTTTGTTTATCAAATGGTCAGAAATAACAGGAAAATGCATAGATTTCTGTCAAATAAGGTAAGGACAGTAAGCATGACTGTCGTGCGTAGTCACCCCCCAAAGGCCCATTCTGAGCCAGGAAAAACCCTGAAATAGCCTTCCACCACCTTCAGTACAACCATCAAAGCCCCTCTGTCTTTTCACTCCTACACAGTACTGTGGAATTCTTTACCTGATGTGCCCTGCATATAAGGTCCATGTCGTGCTTGTGCAAAAATTTGGCCACCACGTCCGCCCCGAATGTGAAAGAGACGCCACGGTCGTTTTCTCCCCAGCCCAGGACGTCTTTGTCTGGATCGGCCCACAGCAGGTCGCACAACAAGCCCTGGTCAGGCACGTCTGTGGGTCGCATTACTCTGCGTACCTGCTCCATAGACTGGAGATCAGGAGAGAGGCCTGGATGGAGGACAAGCACACATCATACACCCATCTTACTGCAATTCGTATGACCTAATTTAGGCATTGTAACATTTTATAGCAACAAAAGTGCTAAAAAAGAAAGAAGTGTACGCAGTCAATGCTTACCTCCATGGCAGCAGAAGATTTTCTCATCTACAATGGCAGCCACAGGTAAACAGTTGAAGCAGTCTGTGAAGGTCTTCCACAGCTTAATGTTATACCGTCGCTTACCTGCCAACGGGAGGGGAGAAAATGAGCACTGGGTGCAACACAGTATGGATTTGTTTTGTTTGTGTGTCAAGGGTCGCCTTCTGCACTTACACTCGTCATAAAAGCCATAGATGCGGTTTATAGAGGCGCATTCATGGTTGCCACGTAGCAGGAAGAAGTTCTCTGGATATTTGACCTTGTAGGCTAGCAGCAGGCAGATGGTCTCCAGCGACTGCTTCCCTCTGTCTACGTAATCGCCCAAGAACAGGTAGTTGCTTTCTGGGGGGAAGCCTCCATACTCAAACAATCGCAGCAGGTCATAGTACTGACCATGGACATCACCTGCAGGGGGCACCAGACAGGTACAATTTAAATACCACACCTCGACTGCGACTGGGTGTAGCTGCTATTACATAAAAGGTCCTCACTCATCACCTGATACAACTGGCAATTAACAAACAGACTGGCTGGTAAACAACGCTGCAAAAACTGTATGTATTGGCCAGAGTGTTTCAGAGTGAGTCTACTGTGTAGTCTCTTGGCTTCTATTTAACTTCACACACATCGTCCTGTGGCATCTCTGTAACGCACTGACACCGTGTTAATTAGGACTCACCACAGATCTTGAGTGGAGCCTCTAGCTCAAGCAGGATTGGCTGGCTGAGGAAGATTTCACGGGACTTGAGGCAAAGGCCGCGGATCTCGTTCTCTGTCAGCTGGACATTCTTCCCTGGCCGAGAGCCCTTGACTGGAGAGAGGAGATACAGGGCAGGGATTAGAAAAGACAAAAATCAGACTGAACACACAGAGGTTGTATGATGGCTGGACACCACAGAGACACAGCTGTGCTCAGACTTGAAAGCATAGAGACAGTGGATGAAACAGACATAAAGGACAGCAATCAGTGCTCCCCAAATTTCGAGCATTTCTCAACCAGACTGGGAAGTTAACACCACCCACCAGCCAAATGCTGGAAAAATCCGGCTGTGGCTGGCAAGTTTAGTCCTCTCTAGCAGGTAACCAAGCATCATTTGGAGGTCCTGCCGTTCTAAAAACCTAGTTGGCTGTTTAAATATTGAAAGTTGGCTGGTGAATTTTGGAGCCCCGTCAGCTGCTGATGAAACATACATTTCCTGTTCAACAAACCACAACACAACAAGATGAACATGTGCAAGAAGCGAGAAGGCAGGCCAGATCTGAGAAAAACTGATGAGAGGAAACTAGACTGGTGTAGGGTGGTTTGCAGCAAACGCAAGTCTGTCTGCTTATGTTGCTGATCAAACCCAGGCTAGGAGAAAAGATGTGAACCCCACCTCCCCCTTCTAGCAGCTGATGTAACCATAGCAAAGACACTGCAAAGGAGCAAGACTCACTCAAGAAAAAAAACATGCCATGGGCTGTTAATACCACCAATTCACATAAAGCAAATAAGACCACGTAAGAAGGCCTACATACCATAAACCCACACAAGAAACAGTAAAGTTATCATGTGAAGATCATGCTGTTCCTGTCATCTGGCTAGCTGCTGATGCAATCTGAAGAATTCAGCAGGTTTGTCAACTCCCTGGTTCTCATGCCGTTTCACACTGAACAAGTGGAGCCAAACGCAAATGCTTTCAAGGATTTGGACAAGTATCCCAATTTATTTGTCTGACAGATTACTTGAATGAAAGCAAAATCGATACCCATGTGTCATAATGGTACTGACTTAAGAAAGTTAGGTGCAGCACACAGATGACAGTATATCCCAGAGAAATACCCCCGCAAAAAACTAAAATAACCCTTTTGATTAAAGAAACAAACAAACAAAGAAAAAAAATCAATGAATTTGTAACTTCCCTACTGATTTCTAATCAATCAGTCTCCTGAAAACAATTCTCATTCCAATGTGCATTTTGGAGCATATTTAGTTCAATATAGCTCAACTAAGGAATCCAGAGGATAAAGCCCAACTACAGTAATGTTATCAGACATCTGTTAGCAAAAGGCACTCACTTTTCACAAGAGCAGCTCTGTTTGAAGGATGATCCACTCAAATTAAAAAAAAAAAAAAAAATTCTGCAAATGTTTTAGCGACCGCTTTAACACTCAAATGACTAAACACTGGACAGACAGAGAATAATGTGAAGCAAAAATAACTTGGCTACAGCATTTACCCCAGTGTTTCATCAAGTCTGTTTTGTTAGCTGAAGTGACCAGTGGGATTTCAGTGCAATTATCATTGTGCCACTGATGGGAGAGGAGGGTTAAACTGCAGAGCAACACTGAGAATAAAAAGACTCTTGGCAGGCAAGCATATTCATTCAGCTTAAATGAGTAGAATGAGTAGTCTTATTTGAATTAGTCTCACATTAGTCTTACAACCTTGGGGCGTGGAAGTGATGGCATGCAGCTACAGTATATTTCGGTGACGGCATGTACTCTGTGGCCTTATGCAAGACTGCTCTTGATGGAGTTTGGAATCTGGTTTGTTTGTATCACTGACAGAATCAATCACGCCCCCGGTTCCTAAATGTCCCGCCACATGACCAAAGCAGCTCCCAACAGAAACTGTACAAGCCTACTAATGAGGGGGTCTCATTCCCACCCAACAAATTCTACACAGACTGCTTTACGGTTTTATGTACAATGGAGACAGAACTGCCTCCGACGTTCCCGGTGAGATTTATTTCCTAGCTGGGTGCGAGCGGAGCTTCCTCGAATAAACACGTGGGTGGGATTGATTGAACAGTTGTCAGATGTTCAACAGTTAATATACAGCCGAATGCTATCAGCTTTAAATGCCAAACCAGCAAAGCCAAGCAGGCCCAAAATGGATGATTACAACAGGAGAACTAAGGGTGCAGACTACAGCCCTACTAAAGTTGGATTTGTTTTACTGCGGGAGGTCCTGTCATTGTATTTATTACCATTGGCCCCCATAATTTCCAGTATGAATCTTGCCATTTCCGTAACTTTTACAAATTCAGAGAGCGAAAACAAATTCAAAGCAAATTACCTTCTGTTTTTCAGCAAACTCAGTGGTCATCGGATAATATCAGTACAGTTGGAACTGACATCTCCATAATGCAATAATGGGTTACAGTTTTGGCAGCTGGCAGATTGTCATAACAAGATACTAGCTCACATAGCTTAGTAGAGGCTGTAGTGCAGGAGATTTTTGATGTCAGTGCAAATGCATCAACCACAAAACCACATCATGGAGACCCATACAAAGGAGGAATAAAAAACAAACAAAATCCCTTTGGAGATCAAAATTTCACAAGATGATACGATTTGTAAGTGTAAAGTCTAGTGTCACAGACAACGGAAGATTTGATCCTGCCAAGTAAATTATTGTTGGTAATAGTAAAAATAATGATTGTTTGACTAATCAGCATGCAGATGTAAGCAGAGGTGATGTTTAATGGTGTTTTTAATCCAAGACACAAGCAGTAATTTGAGGGAAATCATGGAGATCCTTCATACCATATGAATGGTCGTTTTGAATAACACGGGACATCCCCCAATAAAATGAATCCAGTTTGATTGGTGCTTATGATGCACTTGGTGGAGAGAATTCAAAGCAGAAATCAGCGATTGGGTGTGAAGCAGAACCACCATCTTGAAGCGGCAGCTAAAAACATGGTCCTAAACAGTGAAAAGTGGGTATAAAAACTGTAGTGCAGCTTGTCACTTTAAACCTGGATTACGGCCGGCTAAGCCCTGACAGAGCTTACTCCAAAGTTAGCCACATAGCCAGTGGGCAACAGTGAGCTTAGCATGGAGGGGGGGGATGTTGGAGAGAGGGGGGGTGCAGACAAAGGGCTTTCCACTACGTTGATCATGGGGCAGAAAAGAAAAAGTTGGGCCAGCACAACAGAAAAGCTGTTGGGGTGTCGGTAGTGCCGGAATCAACAGTTGGTTTGGTCCAGGTCTCCCCCTCAATGCTGGGCATTCTGGGTAGGCTTATGTGATGTCACGCTCCTTGGACATGCTATTAGCAACACACACTCCCAAAGTTCATCTAAGTCTGACTCTAGGTAGCTAATCCAATTGATACAGATCTTTATCCAAACACAATTAATTGGTTTGGTCTGAAAACACAGCCAGCAAGCAGGTGGGTTACCATGCTGTCCATATAAGAGTTTACCCGTGGATAATTTATCTGTCTTTTGGTGCAGCACCATGCAGTGCAGCAGTTAGATTTAATGAGTGAGTCTACTTTAGGCTTGGACAGATCAGATTAACAAAATAGTAACATTAAGTGACGATTGGTTATTCTCAGCGGTGAAGCCACAATTGGAGACAAAAAGGTCAGCTGGGTTACATAAGAGGATATAAATACTGCCACTATCAGGCTTGTTTGTTTTCTCCTGCGCTTGGCAGACAACCTTATCACGGCCCAAGTAAAACAATCCATGTACAAAACAGTCCTGCAGCCATCAGGGTCCACAGTCAAAGTCAAACTCCCAGCAGGCACGGGCTGCACATACATATTTGTGAATAATCCCAATCACCTCCACCAGCTCAACTCAGGCAAACAGAAAAGTGCCTATATTTAAGAAGGTAAACAAACAGAAGGCTTAGACCCAAGATAAAGCTCTAAAACTGTACCTAACCATCCACGTTTACTGGCCTATGGCTATTCAGATATTTACGACCAATTGCTATGAATCAAAACTTAAAGAGAATCATAGCACCCACAAGACCCCAGAACCAATCTGTTGCTCCTGTAAAACAAAGGCGGACATACAGAGTCATTCCTATGCCAACCAGTCCATAGGGAAAAACACATAGGTGTAAGTGTGGAGCAGGTGTAATGCCGGTGCCCTGTGCGCCTGCCTTACAAGAAGAGATATAATAAACTGAATCTATACTGCTATAGGGCACAACCTCACTCCTTGTGCTCTTTATATGAACTGTACAGTGGAGTCAAGAAGGGATTTATGCTTCTGGTTGATATCCTCAGGGCTCCTGTTACACAATCATTATCATGTGGATATGAAGATAGAACAGCCCCGCTTTCCCTCATACACACAACCCCAACCATAACAAATCTGCCTCCGTATTGTGTACAGCAGGCATTCAGACATTTAAAACCTACTGCTTAGGAATGCTCCATGTGGGCTTTCTAGAGCCAACGCAGATTAACAATCTTTCGTTATCAGCCTAAAGTACGTTTCATAAGTTTCTTCCTGGTAAAAGCACGGTTGCGCATTTGTTGAAATAATTTCTGGGCGAGATGTTTTGCAGTTGAAACATAAAAATGACTTAGTTGATGTATGCACTTATGGAGAGTCGTGGATGTGATTTTTCGCTGGTAGAAGATGGAATACAATGCAACACACTGCTTGGTGGCTAAAAAATTATTGTATAAGCAATTTGTGTTTTGCTTCACAAAACTAGTAGATTGCCGGAGTAGGTCAATCGCCAATCTCAGAGTGAACATGTGCCAATCAAAGCATCCTTACTTAAATGTAAACCTCATTAAGTGTTCCCTCTGGGGACGGCTGTGGTGGCAAATTGTAATCAGATCCTACACTGTGCAACTACACAACAGTAAGCACTATGTTGGACAGTCTACCACCCATGTAACTGAGAGGCTCCTGGTGAAAGGGCAACAAACAGGGTCAAAACCACTAAATGAATGAAGAGGACAAGCCGGTGATATAGTAAGCCGGGGTCAAAGAATGCAAATATCCATAACTCACACTAGCCCATCACTGCCATGTTGTACATATGTGCACTCAAATCCTCCAGCATTGTCACAGTATCGGCTAACATATGTAATACCTGCTAAAATTGCTTAGAAACATACTGACCATTTCTGTTATTTTGAGGTGGATTAATCAGTCCAATGTCACTAAACATCGGGCCAGCCTCACCGCGTGGATGGAAACATCTAATGCATTTCAATCCCCTCGCCTATTGCAGTCATTACAATTGAGGTTTTTACTAACCAGCAGGCTAGGAACTTACGACAATGTATTTTACAGAAAGTGAGTGTGTGTGTGGGGAGTCCTCCTCCTTATGCTACTTTGCTTAACTGTGTACCCATTTCCCCTTCATTCACAGGCAACACACAGTACAAATTAATTTCTCATCAAAATAGATACAATTATAATGTAAGCGATATCCCTAATCAAATACCATACAATTACACGAACTGAGAAGAGCGAGGTTGATCTGGCTAGATCATTTCGTCCATACCCAACAACTCGCTCCAAGTGTACGAGCACAGCAAGCTTAACTACATCCACGGAACTTAGCTTGCATTAACGTTAGCCGACTTACCCGATGTAAGAAAAACACATTTAACTACCACAAAGATATACCATAAACTAAATTAGCTGCATAGCTGTACAGTGGATTAGGTCTGAGATGCGGGCCCTACTCACCTTCCAAGAGACGCTGAATTATGGAGTCGATGTTTAATTTGTCCGGCTCCGCCATTTTCTTTATTTTTTGACGTTCTCAGGCAGTCAAGACCTTGATTTTCCGTGCTGCACCTTCGATTGCAGGAATAGAAATGAACAGAAACGAGTACAATCAGTTATTCACAGTATACACTGTAATTTACAGTGTTTAGCTAGCGAGTACATCTCACTAATTGAGCAATGTTAGCGGACTAGGGCAATCAATGAGCTTACGCGTTAGCCAAGCTAGCTAGGTTGCTAGCTACTCGCCAAGCACATTCAAACTGGCAGCACAGCTGAACCATCACAGCTAGTTAGCTAACGTTAGCTAGCTAATATAACTTATAAAAAAGATTAAATATTACCGAACCTTGGCTTCGGTTTGACAATAGTCGTTCCGGGGTGTATTTTGTCTAAATATGTATCCGCTGAGCTCAATTTTACCCCTTTTCCCTTCGTTTGTTCGGATCCTTTCACTCTTCCCCCACCAGGAACTTTAAGAGGGCCGTTTTTTACGGTCTGGATAGGAGGCTGATTCACAGCGAGCTCTTCAGATTTTCGCAGTCCTGATTGGTCCGTCGTGGGATTTAGAACCTAAATGATCGCATCTGATTGGACATATGCTGGGTCGGTCTTACACTTGGGCTCCGCCCCCAGCCGTTCACAATGACATCAATGGAGATTTAAACGAGATCTCAAAGAGCGCCACCAAGTGTCAGAAGTTGACATTGCAGTGTAAAACCTAACATTACCTACTATTGTATTTGACCTACCTACTGAATAGTCGTGTGCGTGTGTGTGTGTGTGTGCGCGCGCGCGTGTGTGAGAGGGTGTGTGTGCATACTTGAGTCATTCCATGAATAGAGGACAATTTGCAACTTCTCAAAAATGTACTTAAAATTTTCTGTTTTTTCAACATTTTATTTTATTCAGGACATAGTCAACCTTGTGACAGCCCTCCCACTCTATGTGCTTCCTGATTGTGTTTCTGTTACAGGGGATTCACAGGCTGAGTTGGGAGTGTCCCTGATACTGATGTGGGACACTTGGGATGGGTGGATCCCAGGTTATTTAAGATGGCTGCTCTCTCTCCCTCATTCTCTCTCTCCTCTCCACCCTTCTGGATGGTTTGAGCTTATGCTCCTTTTTTTGGTTCTTTTCTTTCACCATACAACACCCCCACACCACACTTACACCCACCCATGCAATGCATTCACTACTGATGTTACAGACTTACACCCTTACTCTCATTTTGTATAATTTACTTATTTAGGTTACAATAAATATTTTGTTGTATTACTTTGAAACGTGTGGTCTCCCCTTTTGTCAAGTCCATTGAGACTGGGCTGTGACAACATCCAGAAACGAATGTTCTCCAATCTCAGGCACTTACGTTTTTCAAACTCCATACATGTTAGCCTACATTATGAATGTTGTGACAGGGCTGACTGTAACAGGTTGAGATTTGCAGCTCATCAATTATTCCCCTTGTGTTGAGAGCCACTAGACCACATGGTGCCTGTGTTTTTCATTCATTTCTTAGGCTTTTTCTTGGCACTTGTGCTGTTTTTTTTTTTTTAGGTTATCTAATATTGCTAGACTCAAATCCAAATGATAGATACTGGAAACCTACTAGTATGTATAGCAAAGATAAAGACAGTACTTATTCAGAAGTTACTAATGACAGAAACTTTACACAGGCTATTTGTATCAGTAATTAGACACCTAATTGCTACATAAATAATTGCCAGTAATTGATTTCTGCTAGTCACTTTTCCATTTTTAGTGAATAACACCACTGATTTCATTGAAACTTATAGGGCTTTGTAATTAATATCAGTTTATCATACATACTTTAATTACTACTCCCATATAACTAACATTAATCAATATTTCAATAAGCACTAGTGTTTTGCTTCTTAATATCATTTACATTTTCTAACTTTTGTTTTGACAGGTAAAAATAGACAGATTTATATTTATTGATCAATTGAAAGTGTCACCAGTCAAACTCAAAATGTTAGATGTAGTCAATTGGCTAAACTAAAAAAAATATTTGTAGTACCTGTTTTTAAGGGATAAATAGGTAAGATATAGATGATACCCATGTCAAATCTCAACTACACTTGTGTGCAAGTGTGTGTGTGTGTGTGTGTGTGTGTGTGTGTGTTAATCCCAGTGCCCAAGGCAACACATTTCATTGTGGGACAATAGCCTACCTATGGCTTGTAGAAAAAAAATGTCCCACCCCACTCTGTGTGCCTCTCCACCACTGAGCCGTCTTCCTTCAGGCCCGTACAAGCCCGGCCAAAAATGGCATCTACGTTTGTATATTACATAGATGCAATCCAACAGTGAGTGTGCGTGTGTGTGTGTGTGTGTGTGTGTGTGTGTGTTAAGAGAGACAAAGAATTTATTTCACAACATTCATTTTCATTTCCTCATTGTCTTTCCTTACCATGATCTCTACTTACTGTTATGCAAAAGTCATTTTTGGTCGTACAAGCCCGAACAAAAATGGCATCTACGTTTGTATATTACATAGGTGCAATCCAACAGTGTGTGTGCGTGTGTGTGTGTGTGTGTGTGTGTGTGTTAAGAGAGACAAAGAATTTATTTCACAACATTCATTTTCATTTCCTCATTTTCTTTCCTTCCCATGATCTCGACTTACTGTTACGCAAAATCTTTAACTGTCTCTGTCCAGGTTTCCCAAATTAGTCTCTTGGGATTCCTCATTCGTGGTTTCGACAGAAGCGAAGCAGGTGTGTGTGTGTGTGTGTTGGGGGGGGGGTTGCTGGGACATGCAGGTATGGGAGACTGGGCGATACTTAATTACCCAGAGTGGGAGTGTGGGAAGAAAAAATGGATGACGTCCAAATGACTCAAGTGTTGTTGCGTTTTTTTTTTTTCTTTTCTCATGACGAGTACAACCAAAATGATTCACTCATCATCATCATCATCATCATGGTTGTCATCACAAAGTTCTCTATTGATCTGGTATTCAATCTATTTCGATCAAACACTGTTGACACCATGGTGTTACAGATGTGTTTTACAGACAGATGCCGTGAGTTTCATCCCGTGAGTTATTCCTTGCAGAGCCACACCACTAGAGCGAAGTCAGAGGTGGAAAAAGAGAGGGAAAGATAAGTAAAGGACAAGTCCAGTCTGGTCCTGTGGTTCTCCCCTCCTGAAGCCCCACCCTGCACCTCACATTCCTCTACAAAAACCCCCTCTCACCCCACAGCCTCCTCACAACACCAGCACATCAACAACCTGCATCTGCACAATTCATTTTTTGTAAAAGGCAGGAAACACCCAGTCTAATTTTTCAACCTTCAAACCAAGAGGACGCAAAAAGAAAAGGTATGCATGTTTTTTTTTTCATCTGCTTTTCAACCCAAAAAACTATTTCAAATGACCAATATATCCAAGACAGGTTGGAAAGGAGATATGATTCTGCAAAAGCTTGAAATTACAGAAGATAAGAGGATTGGTTGAGGATTAGTTGAGTAACTCTTTTTATGTGCACTGGTAAACATCATAAAAAACAAAACAGTGGAAATGAACATAGCTGGGAGATATGAAAAGATAAAAGGGTACGAATTGTTTAGCAGCATGTATGTGATTTAATTCATGAAGCTTTGTTTCTGTCTTTTTTGAGTTCCTTGCCTTAGGGCAGGTTCTGAATGAGACTCATTAAAAAGGCCCTTGTTGAATTGTGATTCATGCTTATTTATAAAAAAAAAAAAAAAAAAAAGACTAGTCGTTTTAATCATATTATGGCTGGAATTATTTGGGAATAAAACATCTGGTTTTAAAACCTGCGTGACCCAGATTGCATTAGTTTTGAATCTTTAACCTGCATTGAAAGTATCTGATCTGGGTCACATATGCTTGAAAGTAAGATATTTTTGTCTTGGTGTAAATCCAGACCAAGTAACCCCCCCAAAAACACACACTCACACTCACACACACACACACACACACACACATACACACACACACTCACACACACACGCACACGCATTCAAACAAACCCTGACTAGGTTCTCCCTTGTTATTTTATGAGAGTAGGAGATTGGGACTGATGGTGATCTATGGACAGTGAAATAAAATGAGACAAGTTTTCTTTTAAATTTACCAAAAAAATGGTGTGTGGGGGTTCGGATTTCAGATTTCAGATGGTTAGGAGAAGATAATGTTGATCGTCTGTATGAAGCAACATTTTACAGATTCCAATGAGCTTCAAATGGATAAGTAAGGCAGCAAATCCAAGTGAGGAGATGTTGAGGTTTCCACCTAGGAGTGGCTGAACCTCAGAACAGCAGCAGGAGGAGGAGGAGGAGGAGGAGGAGAGGTGGCAGGGCCTGTCAGGACTTGAGTCCGGTTTAAAAATGTAGCTCTGAGCAACACTATCTTGTAAAGGCCCGTCAAAGGGAACGAGAGTTTGTCTGAGTGTGTGTTTAGCTGTGTGGTGAAAAAAATACAGTGCAACAGTGCTAGTACCTCAGCTACGCCTACACGGATCTCTCATCTTGGGTTGTTATAAGATACAAAAAGACTCCTCCTCCTCTCTAACCAGAAGTGGGAAACATTATATATTTTACTCAAGCAGCAGTACTGTGAATTAAAAAAAGTAGAATTAAGAAAACCTAAATGCTCAAGCACTCGGTTACTTTCAAATAAACAAAATCAAATGGCAAGCTTCTTCCGCAGGACATCTACTCAAGCTCAGGAACAAGCAATAGTTTGTTCTCTTATGCCTCTTCTCTCTCTCTCCATCTCCTGTGCAGAATGGGCTCTGCTGGGGTTCAGATCGTGTGTGTGGCCCTCGGGGTCTTCGGCCTGGTCGGAGCTATCGTATGCTGCGCTGTCCCAAGATGGAAAGTCTCCTCATTCGTGGGATCCAACATCGTAACTGCACAGGTAACCAAAAACTTCAAGTTGTTGCAAGTAATGAATCACGTGCCTTATGGCAGGGATGAAGGGAGGATGGAGGGTAAACTCAATTTACCCAACTTTTGAGGCCGACATAAATCTCTCTGACTTGCATTCATAGTATGATAATATGTGGTATCAAGCTGATGTAAGTTATATGAGAATAGGGTCTTTTAATAGAAAAACAGCATAACCTAATGCTTTCCTGAAAGTGAAATTGATTTTTGTTTAGATTGTTGGTTTTAGATTGTTGGAGATGATAGATTACCCACCTTATCATTTATCACTACATCACTCCATTATTATAAGCCTTCATAGTTTCCAAGCTCACAAGGATATTCACGCTGAATTTGATATAAGATGAAGATCTAATGCAAGTAGATTAGCATATTGCTGATTGAATGCCATTGAATAAGCATTTTAACAGATTTGGAGTAATAATGTGAATGAATGCATGTGAATGAAACTCTCTTTCCTTCTCTCTCTCTCTCCCTCTCTCTCTCTCTCTCTCTCTCTCTCTCTCTGAGTAGAGCAGTCAAGAGGGCCTGTGGACGAACTGTGTGGTACAGAGTACCGGCCAGCAGCAGTGCAAGAACTACGACTCTCTGCTGGTGCTGTCCTCTGACCTGCAGGCCGCCCGGGCCATGATCATCATCAGCTGCATGCTCAGCTCCCTCAGCCTGCTCATCCTCTTCGCCGGCGCCGACTTCACCACCTGCGTGGAGAGCGAAGACGCCAAGGCCAAGATCAGCCTGGTGGCCGGGGTGGGCCTGCTGGTGGCCGGCCTCCTGATGATCATCCCCGTCAGCTGGTCCGCCCACAACATCATCCAGAACTTCAACAACCCCCTGGTGGCGGCGTCCCAGAAGAGGGAGCTGGGAGCCTGCATCTTCGTGGGCTGGGCGGCCGGCGCCCTGCTCATCCTGGCCGGAGGCCTGCTGTGCTGCTTCAGCAGGTGCAGCTCTGGCAGCTCGGGGGGAGCCGCCAAGTACTACAGCAACGGCGCCTCCGCCCCCAGCAAAAACTATGTGTAGTGTTTAGGTGAAGGGGACTGGTGTGTCAGAGGAACAGGTGGGGGGGTGAGGGGAGGGAGCGTAGTTCAGGGTCAGGGGTCAAGGTTCGAGGTCTTTGTAAATACTGAATAATGAGCAGAACTGGCAACGTTTTTGTAATTCATATCCGTAGGTACGCTGGTGTCTTGTCTATTAAAGCTATTTTACTATTAGGTGTTGGGTTGTATATAAACTACTGCTATAAAGTGCCTGAAAGCAAATGGAAGGTGGGAGATGAGTGTGTGGAGTTTTACAGTGTGCAGCTCAGAATTCCTCTACTGTATACAGACGATAAATTACAGAACATACTCAAACGACATCTTTAGGAGCACTGGTGCCTTAAACATACAGAGATTGGATAAACCACTCGGTCTGTATTGTATGTCATCCACCTCTCTCCCTCTCTTCCATCTTTGCCCTTTCTCTCTATTGTCAATGGTCAAATAAAGCCATAAAAACAATCTTTAACCAAAGGGACCTCAGTCTGACTCAGGGAGCACTTGTGTGGAATATGTTTAGTCTGATGAATCGTCCTCCAAGGTCCACATCACATTTCATAACATGCCATTTGTCATTGTTAATCAGTTAAGTTTACATTTTGTATGTTGATAAATGATTAAAATTTAGTATAATTCAAATGAGTGTTGTGTATTTTATGTGTTTCCTTTGGATGCCTAAATAAAAACTGTCAAAAGAGTATACAGCATTTTGAAAACAATTAAGACTTTATTTCAAACTAAAAGCATATATTAAAACATGTTTTTTGCAATTGATCAGACATACCAAATAAACAAATTCAAGCTTCAAGCAAAAAACATATTTGGCACCTGAAGTTTCATAAAACCTCTTGTCCTAATCTCTCCCTTTGTCTCATTCACAATCTACAACTCAAAGCTGCACAACTCCCCTCTCCCTCTGTTCCTCTACAACTCTGTTTCTTTCTTGACTTCTTCATCTCATTCATGTGTCTCCAGTCTAATGCTTGGTCTCCAGCTCGCTCACACGCTTGGTCAGCTCCTCTAGCGCTTCTTTCAGCTGCTTCACCTCCTTCCTCAAGGACTGAACCTCCTGAGAGAGAGGGGGAGAGAGAGAGAGAGAGAGAGAGAGAGAGAGAGAGAGAGAGAGAGAGAGAGAAGCAGAGTGAGTCAAAGAAACATAACAACATGTATAGTGCTGTAGTAGCAGTAGCAGTATAGTAGTAGCAGCAGAAGTAGTAGTAGTAGCAGTAGTAATAGTAGCACTATAGTAGTAGCAGCAGCAATAGTAGTAGTAGTAGTAGTAGTAGTAGTAGTATAGTAGTAGCAGTAGTAGCTGTAGCAGAAATAGTAGTAGTAGCAGCAGTAGTAGTAGTAGTAGCAGTAGCAGTAGTAGAAGTCGTAGTACTAGTAGTAGTAGCAGTAGTAGTACAAGTGACAGTAGTAGTAGCAGTAGTAGAAGTAGTAGTAGTAGTGCTACTAGTAGTAGTAGTAGTAGTACTACTACTACTACTACTACTACTACTACTACTACTACTACTACTAGTAGTAGTAGTAGTAGTAGTACAAGTAGCAGTAGTAGTAGCAGTAGTAGAAGTAGTAGTAGTAGCAGTAGTAGTAGTAGTAGTAGCAGCAGTAGTAGCAGTAGTAGTAGCAGTATTAGAAGTAGTAGTAGTAGTAGTAGCAGTAGTAGTAGCAGTAGTAGAAGTAGTAGTAGTAGTAGTAGCAGTAGCAGTAGCAGTAGTAGAAGTTGTTGTTGTTGTTGTGAAGAATGTTCTCACCCCGTTGTTGTCTGGTTGGTTCCCACTGGAAGCACTCGCGGTCTTCAGGAGACTTTTGTGGACTTTGAACTCCTTGGCTTTGGTGGTTGCTACAAACCCGTCTTTCAAAGAGATCAGGATCGGCTGGCCGTCTTTGTTGTTAAACCAGTCGTCCGCTTCGACCGATGGCTCCGGACCGATCGTGTCTGGGTACAGATCCTCCTGGAACAGATCGGACTGCACAGACACATCAGATGAGACAGTGAGTGAGACAATGACAATGAGATGCATGAATGAACTTGTTTTTATTTTAAGCTCAGATGACATTATTTACCTTGCGGGGCACTGTCATGACAACGGGTTCACACTTCCTCTCGTGGAGTTTGTAGAACCTGGAAGTAAAAAGATGTTTTGTTCAAACTTTAGGTAATCAAAGACAACAGTAAACTGTGCATGTCTAAAATGAATGTGGTAGTAATTCTGTTCTGCCTGTGGTGTAACACCTACTGGCCTGCAAATGGTGCTAATTGATTACTTTGGCAGGATATACTGCCAGTGAGACAGCACCCATAATGCTGTTCTGAAGATTTATATACATGTCTTTCTCTAGAGGAATCACTTTTATGGTGTGTGTAAATGGATAACAATGGATTGTACAATGTTTTCCCATAATAAGCCATTCGCCATTTTATTTGCATGATTGTACAACAAAAATAAAGAGAACTCCTCACTGTTCCATGCAGGCACTTGATGTTTGCAAGGAATTATGGGTTGTGTTAGGTAGAGAAACTCCTTGGGTTTTTCTACTTACAGTATGTTCCTGTTCTAGAATAAGAGCAGAAGTAGGGAGATTTTGCCTTCGAACTGGCAGTCATCAAAGAAAACACGCACAATTATTACATTACTCGCCAAGATGCACACAGCTGACAAGCATGTTCAATGCACTATGCTAGTTAGGGGTCCAAGCACGTAGTGCTGGGAACCCTATTGTTTTTGTTCGGATTATTATTCAAGTTTTCAAACTGTGGTAGCTCCCACATTTTTTACCCTACATACCGTATTTCCTCTAATATTGGCCCGGGCCTTTATTTACCTCAACTGCAGAGGCTACCAGGCCTTTATTGGAAGCAGGCTTATATTAGAGACAGGCCTTTATTTCTAATTCCCTCTGTTTGATGAGTATATTTGCTCATATTTTAGTACGAAGCCTCCTTGTTTTCTGATCTGCTTCTGTTGGGGTTCGTTAGGTAGCCGTTTTTTTGTTACTGCAATGCATTATGATAATTACGGTAATTGATGACGGCACGCTCCAGAGACTTCCGCCAGGAGTTTACCGGTGTCCACCGTTGTTTTTAGCTGCGACCAGCAGCTCTATAGCTCGCTCGGTCGGTCGGTCGGTCAGTCGGTCCACAAAAATTTCCCCACCCTTTGGCGGCCTATAGACGCACAGTACGTGGTCGTAGCTATGGCGAATTCACACTTGTTTCCTTTGTTTTTTTCCCCGGCCTGTATTTGGGGCCGGCCTTTATTTGTTCGTGTCGACCACGGCCCCGGCCATTATCGGAGACCCCCTTTTAATTGACTACCGGCCACTATTAGAGGAAATACGGTACACATTTTACACATCAAGCTGTTCTGCTACTTCTTGTGCCACTCACAATGTCAATATCTAAGTCATAGCATTTATAGTTTTTGAGTTACAAACGTGTGTTTAACACTAGGTTAAAACTGCTTTTTACAGCCCTCATCTCTCATTCAGCAGGTCTGTTGTGAAGTTTTTTTTTTAAACTGCCACTATTCCCACCATTTTCACAGCACATACATATATTTTACATCAGACTGTTCATATATTTCTCCTCTCTCTCACAATGTCAATATCTAAGTGATAGCATTTGTAGTTTTTGAGTTAGGGACGTTTGTTCAATACTAGACCTTTACAGTCATTTTGCCTTGTTTCTGCCGATTTGTCATTCTACAAATACAATATTTGATCTGTAATAGTTCCCCCAATTTTCAGACTACATGGACATAATGTACATCAAAATGTTGACATACTTCTTCTCTCTCCCAATATATAAATATCTAAGTGATGGGATATGTATTTTGTGAGCTATGATGGTTTGTTCAACACTAGGGAATAGTATTTGAGTTGATTTTCAACAGATTGTTTCCTTTTAACTGTAGTCATTTCCACAATTTTAACAGCAGACATACATGTTACATATCAAATTGTTCTGCTACTCCTCTCTCTGACAATGTAAATATCTAAGTGATAGCGTGTGTAGTTTTTGAGTTATGGACATTTGTTTCAGAGTTTTCCACATCCCACTGCCTTTTTCTCCTTCAGTAGAAAGTGTGTGATTAAAGGATTAAAAACACCTGGTGACAGGTGGGAGACAGGGAGAGAGGCAGAGAGAAACAGAGAGCACAATGCTTCCCAGTGGACTCAGTAGCCTAGTGGTCAGTGTAAAGGTTTGCAATACAGAAGATTGTGGGTTGAAATCTAGTGGTTAACATTATCTTCTGACACCATCAAGCTTGAAGCTTTTTAATACTGATAGTCCAAATACTACTACTACTGCTAATTGTTGCTACTGCTGCTTTTACTACAACCCATAATACTACAACCTTTAAAAAGGCAGGCAGACAGACAGACAGACAGACACACACACACACACACACACACACACACACACACACACACACACACACACAGGTGTAACTACCATTAAATGACTGATTCTACTTCCATTACAACTACTGCTACTACTGGTACTACTACTGCTACTCCTGCTGCTACTACTACAACTATTGCTACTTTTACTGTTTCTAATACTAGTAGTCCCAATACTACTACTGATAGAAAGCTTCTCTCCTTTCTCTACAGACACTGCCGGCAGAGCTCCCCCTGGTGGCCTATTCACGACACTGTTGATTCTGCCTGTACTGTAGTACCATGTTTATGGCGCTAGGGGGAGCCCCAAAGGCACTTTCAGCACAGCGCCACCTGGTGGCCTATTCACGACTGTTGATTCTCCCTGTACAGCGGGAGCCCTACTGACATAGTGCCGTTAACGTTGAAGGCTTGTATTCAGTCATTTCTTACAGTCACTGCCACCTAATTATTCTAAAGTTTTTCTAAATTGATCCAGTCATTTGCTGTAGTCAAATATGACCATCTACAGTGTATTTCACTGTGTAACATACACACTCTACTACTACTACTAGTACTACTAGGCCTACTACTACTGCTGCTACTGCTACTACCACTAGTGCTACTTCTGTTTCTAATACTGATAGTCCAAATACTACTACTACTACTAATTGTATTACTTCTACTCCTGCTATTACAACTGCTGCTTTTACTACAACCCATAATACTACAACCTTTAAAAAGGCATGCACGCACACAGGTGTAATTACCATTACATGTGCAATGACTGATTCTACTTCCATTACAACTCCTGCTGCTGCAACTACTACTACTATCTATGTGATAAAAAATATATTTTTATGGCCGAATGTTTAGTTACAACTAGATTTAGCTAGCAGATGTGTCTTATTTGTAAAAGATTTTGAATTTCTTCACACAGAGATCAGTATAGATGCATTAAGACTATTATTCTGTGGATGCAGACATGAGCTGTAATGCTGATGAGGTTGGTGTCTTTGCTTGCTGGTCCAGACAACAGCTGACAATGATCCCATCATTCTCACTTTTTGAATATTCATCATGGACTGATGTATAGTCCTAATCCCTTTGATGTTTTTCCATTTTAACTTAAAATGTTAACATTTTAATTGTGATTCCTCAAGTAAAATAAACGTTGTTGCTCTTCATGTCAGTGCTTCGATACAGCCAGCAGATGGCGACAAAGACCATGAATTCCCCACATAGGCTTGTTGTCTTTGTGATGCGTTTGGCCACGTTGGAAAGCTGGGAATCTCTAGTTTTGTTCGATATCGTTGTTGTAGAGTGATGAGAAAAGTATCCCGGTGCCTTTGAATGCAACTGGCTCTTATATTAACTACGTCTATATTTTTACCACATTATTATTAAAACTCTTTGTAATCAGACATAGTTTGGACAACATGCAGTTGGGTTACAGATTCTGAAAGCTCAAGCTCTGAAAGCTTCCCCCTGTTTTCAAAACAGTATAACACTCATTTCATCTATAAGAATAATTCAACTTTTCACTGCGACTTTTCCCCACTACACCATGGGATCCCAGTACAGGGAGCTTTGGGTAGATGCAGTTCAAGTAAAAGAAATAATCACTTTTATGTACAGTAGGCTATGCCTCAGTGGGAGCACTGTTGTTGCTGAATCCTGGACAATGTTAACTTAAGTATTGAACGACTTTTGTGTTACAGCCTGACTGCATTTTGTGCATGGCATTAACTGGATAAACAGTGTCTTAGGTTTTCAAATGTTTTTATTTTCTGTAGTCAATATGATCACCCACAGTGTATTTTCACTGTGTAAGATACACACACAACTCTATCTCTCTATTTGGCTCTCTGTAACCTAGTGCCAGTGATAGTGCTACTAATACTACTACTACTTCTAATACTGCTACTACTGCTACTACTACTACTAATACTAGTAGTAGTGGTATTGTCTAGTAGTAGCGTTCCTACTACTGTTCAGTTACACATTTTAACTACTTCAAACAGTGAAATTTCTAGTACTGTAGTACTACTACTACTACTACTGCAGCTACTACAGTGTCAGCAGTCTCTCTACTACACTCTAGCTGGTTTAGACTTGCACTGGCTTTCAGTCCTTTGCTGTTTCTACTGTTACTACTACAACTATAGCTATGAGCTACTACTGCAAATAGCAGATCAAAATACTCTTTTTGGTGTTCCTTCGACAGCCATCCTGTGGATTCAGTAGCCTAATGGTTAATGCATAGGTCTGCAATGCAAAAGCTCGCAGGTTCAAATCCCGTGGGTAACGCTATCGCCTCACACCGCTAAGCTTGTGATAACTAAGCATAATGTCTTAAGTTTCTAATCTTTGGACAAATGACCATATGAAAAGATAACTTGACAGAAGTCACGGGCCAACACAAAAGCCGGTGTTAGACTGCATGTCCGAACTTCACAACATGATATTTTTTGTGTGTGTCTTTCTACCTTCTGTAATGTTTTGTCTATCTGTCTGTCGTATCAAATTGTGCTTGGACCCCTCAATCGCCACTTGCGGTTATATTTTTCACTTGTTTTTATAAATATGTAGGTGCTTTACCTGGCGATTTCACATTTGTTGACTTCCAGCCCCCTCTTGGGCATGTAGCCCATCCCCTTCTGGCTGTCCTTGCTGCTGTACATGGAGAGGTAGTGGACGTAAGGAGCTTCATCTGTCACCTCAAAGTAACGGATACTGCTATCCCCCTGTGACAAGAAAGTGACAAATAAGTCAACTGCATGTGTTTGCGTGTGTGTGTGTGCGTGTGTGTGCGTGTGCGTGTGGAGAGAGAGAGAAAGAAACCTCTAACCTTGCCACAGAGGTAGACGATGCCGGTGTCTGGGTCAAAAAACGGCAGCAGGACGCCGCTACTGGTATCCAGCTCCTGCAGGGTCAGCGGCTCTCCAAAGTTGTTCTGTTGAAAAACACAGGGATTCACATACTGTAGGCCAGGCTGACTTCTATATGTTTACATGTTGTCAGATGAAAAAAAGGAAATATACTGTAGAAAAAGAACTGCAGAACCAGACTGCAGGTAAGCGGAGGATTTAGTGAATTTAGCTTCATGTGGAAGAACACAGAGCAACACTATGCTTAGTGCTGTAAGCTGGCAGTCTGAAACATGCTGCTGTAAATAAATGACTCCCTTTAATAACTTGCATTTTGAATATATTATAAAATATATTATAAATAATAATAATAATAATGATAGTGATAATTTCATTGGTTTATGGGCCCAAGGGTCGAGAAACTCACAAAGCACAATAGGGAAAAAAAACCTCCAGCATTGTAGTTAAAAGGTTTTCAGTCTGACAGCAGCGACTGTAAGAGACAAACCAAGAACTCGTAAAAACAACTTGAGTATCTAGGACTTTTGCCACTCACTGGGTCCCATAGCGCCACCTGCCTCTCACTCATGCGACTGAAGCCGGTGCTGAGGATCTTCCCATCGGATACGAACACCGCTCTGACGGGCCTGGAGCCCTCATGGGGCTTCTCCTTCTCCTGCAGAGGTGTGTGTGTGTGTGTGTGTGTGTGTGTGTGTGTGTGTGTGTGTGTGTGTGTGTGTGTGTGTGTGTGTGTGTGTGTGTAGGGGGCAGAGTAGAAGGACAGAGAGGTGGGGCGTTAGTGATAGAAAAATCAAACTCAGAGCTAAGCGCTCAATATTTGTATTACCTCTGTCTGCACTTCATCATATTAAGTTAAGTCGTCTTGAAATTGACTCTATTTCACATCGATCTATTCTTCATTTAAGTGTTCTTACAACAGCTGCTTTCTCAGAGGACATAGCATTGCTTATTCAAGTTAATAAGTAATAATATTCTAAGGTTATCATATATATTAAATTTTACATATTAAATATTTAAAATAATAAAAATAATAATATAAAAAATAAACAAAAATGAAGAGATGGTCATGTTTCTATTTGGCTCTTTGCTCATTGATAATAAAATCAAGGTTATGTGTCTTTTGGGCAAATTTTGTATTCACACGTCAAGAATTGCTCATTCCAAATACTAAATTCTTGCTTGTTTTGCACTGAAATTAAAGGTCCTCAAATTGCTACTGAAATTAACTATTACAATTCCAAATATAAAAAAAAATGTTCGATTAACAATAAAGATCAGCTTTACAGGCGACACTGTGATTCGTTATTTTAACCAAACTTTGCTTCTTTGTTTTATCTTATCTTCTCTTTTGTTGTAGACACTAAAACTGTGATATCATTATGATATGTGAGTTCAAAGTCACATTTTTGCACTATTTTTTTTTTAATAAAGATTATTATGCATTATGGAGAAAACCAATCAGCTAAGCCTTGTCCTCTAAACAGCAGTGAGGGTGCAGAGGAGGGTGAGCTGGGGACCCACAATAATGACGGTGCCCTTGCGTGGGTCCAGCACCCGCAGGGTCTTGTCCTTGCAGGAGGTGAGGATCTGGGAGCCGTCCCTGTTCCAGCAGGCGCTGTAGATGAGATCGGTGTGAACGGTGTCGAGCCGCACCACCGCCTCGCCGCGCGCCACGTTCCACAGGATCACCACGTTATCACAGCCTGCAGGGGCGCAGCAGTGAGGCAAAGACAGGTCAACCACGGGACGTCCAGTCGGTGATCATCATCAGACAAACGCCCTCCAGTTTAAGCAACAATCAAGTTAAACATTTTCATACATATTTATATAAATGTCTGGTTTGTTAAGCTGTATTGCCGACTGATACAGTGATTCATTGTGATGATGTATAATGTAGGCTATTTTTCAAATTTATGTACTTTTTATTAGCCTATACAAGACATTTTAGACCGTAACCCTAACCCAATTAGGGACTAGGGTTGGAAATTAGTAGTAGCTACAAACTCTTTTATATTTCAATTGTGAAGTGTAATTATGTTAACTGCACTGTCCCTATCAAATAAACTACAAAATAAATAAATAAATAAATAAATAAACCTACACCCAGTTCATGAAAGCTTTAACATTTGCTGTTCTAAACACTGGTTTAGAACGGTGAGTACGCCGTTCTCAGCTCTATAATTGTAAGTTTGCTGATACAATTTGGTTTCTGAACTGCTGACCGGGCTGTTTCAAGCCAGCAAGGTCAGCTGTAATATTAGCCTGTTAATGCTGAGACCAAAAGATAGTTGAGGAAGTGCTGGGTAATGTCGTCAGCCTTGTTCCTCTAACTGGGTTTGGATGTCAGAGTCTAACACTAAAACTAGCACAAGAGGACAGTTCCACCTAATCCTGTAACTGCAGCTCAGATCGGGTCGGTGTTTTAAGGGGGCTCATTCAGGGCGGAGTGTAATACCTGCACTCATCAGCACGTTATGGGCGGTGGGGTGCCAGCTCAGGATGCCGACACGTTTAGAGTGGCCGTCCAGCTTCACAACAGGGTCTGTCAGGGGCGAAGTCAGGCCGCCGTCCGGGATCTCCCAAATCTACCACACATCGAATTTACACATCACATTACAGAACTAAGAACCTATTATATACACTCTTTAGTGAGGACCAAAATGATCATATTGAAAGATTCGGTCATATTGAAAACAGTAGTTGCTGTTGGAGTATTAAAATGCCGTACCATCACACTACAGTCCTCAGAACCGCTGGCGATGATGTTGTCGTTGTGAGGACAAAACTCGATGTCCAGAACGGGACCCGTGTGGCCGCACACAGTGGGGTAGGACATGTCAATACGTCCTGTCTGCAGACAGAGAGAGACAGACAGAAGAAGAGCTGTCAGAAATCAAAACTCATCCAGACAACACACAGAAACAACATGGCAGCTTAAAAGGTCAAGAGGGGGTAAATGTGATAGCTGGCTGGCTAAAACAAAGGATTTCAAAGGTGAAGCACAACTGTGATTTTTCCAATCGAGCAGAGTAGGAGACAGGAAAGTTTAGTGCAGGTGGGAGGAGGAAACTTGATCGTCAGCTGATACAAATTGCACAGCTATGCCTCCAATTACCCCTAATGCCTGTTAACTGGGTTAGAGAGGAGAGGAATCCACTGTACAATCAGGAAGATGAACTCCCATGATCCTCCTGGTCCTCCGTGGCTCAGTCTGGGCCGCCCTCCCTCTCCCACCCCGCCTCACACTGGCCCACTTCTGCCTGGACCAGGGCATCCAGAGTTCATTATTTCACACTTATGTGGATTCAGTTTAGTTTTGACAATCGTTCTTATGATGTTGCATCTGTTTGATCAGGTTGAGCTGATGCTGAGAAACAACTAAACAACCACAAGAGCATTTTTTCCAGCATATCATCACAAGAGGCTCCACCGAGATTCTTGAGCTGACTGAGGAACATTGGCAAAAATTGACCGAGTCATTAAAAATACAGCGAGACAAGCTTGACAGCAGCACCACTCATCCCAGGGCAGTTCATCCCACAGCACATTTTCCTGCAGTTTTAGGCTCTATGGTCCCTCAGCCCTTTTTATTCCCTCAAGAGTTCCACATTACATGAGAGAGAAAGCCATGAATAATGCTGTATATTAAATTCACGGGCCTGAGGAAACATGCAGGTGATCTCAGGGGAAGCTTCTTTGAATGTGAATTCTCGTAAGAAATTCAGATGTTATAACTTAAGACGAGTCAAGCAGACCACAGGGTTTGCAATTTTTCTGGTTTTACAGGCAGATAGAATGTAATAAAGGAGTTAAGCCACCTAACTTACTCCACACAAGTGACTGCAAAACAACTGTGTTGAGGCCACATCCTGTCCTGACTGATTTGCCACTGAAGCTCTCCTAATATGGTGAAAATCTCTCAACAGCAGGGTGAGTGACGTGCGGAGAGAGTCAAAGGCGGCATGAAACTTCCTTATTCAGCTACATGTGTGATGCCGCTTGGCAATATTCAAATTCTGAAGCGTAAACGTGGTGTTAAAAAAACGCGTCACGTCAACTCACATCTGAAATGTCATAACCAACATATCCAAAAATGGTATTGTCAGAGGTAGACGGAAGTAGCTCAAACATCAGAGCGCAAATAGGTGGTTTTGAGTGTTTCGTTTTGTTCACACCCACCTTGCTCAGAGGCAACACGATGAAGGCCCCTCCACCGCTGGCGTCCACAATCATGGCCACGAACTTGGGGTTAACTGAGCAGAAGTTGCTGTCCCATGTCATCTGGGAGATGCGGATGTCATCGTAGCACTGGTCGGCTTTCACCCCCTGGCCGAAGACGTGTCGGAACTTACTGGACCGCACGACCCTCCGAGACATTGTGAACTGGTTGTCGGGGGGGGAGAGAAGCAGGGGTTAATATCAGAAGTAACTCAAAAAAGAAAGGCTGTTGATAGGTCGTTGCAGCTGTGACACACCTGTAGAAGAACCCAACTAAACCTTTAAGTCTCTTATAGTGAGGGAGCAAGTGAACAAGTGATTGAGTTGAAAAGAAGAGATGTGATGCTCTCTGAGGTGTGGGTACAAATGCACACAAACTGCCATCATTTGAATGAATAGTATATGAGTGTACATGCAGTCAATGTACATACAAATGGTTGATGATGATGATGATGATGAAACTGTTTTGTCTATAGGAGTTTCACTGACACCCTTCTGCTTATGCTGAGAGACTGATTTATCATGTGGAAATAAACTGACAGACGCAAAGCTGCAGGAAAGAGACAATACAGGAAAGCTAAGAAAAGAGGAAGCAAAGGCTTTCACAACTACTTCCTCTAGTCTGTCTGAGCGCGTCGCTCTCCACCCTGCTCTCTGTCTTAACATTTGGGATTCTGTATGTTAAATACTCATGCATGCATCCAGCTAAAATATGAAGAAAACAGTACAGAGTGTAATTTATCAGCGATACAGGGTCACAGAGTTGCACTGCATCATGCTGTGACACTGTGTTCAGAACAAAGGTGTGTGAAGCAACAGTTACACCACATCCTCTAGCACAAGCAACAAAACCACAGAGCCATTTCTCTCTCTTTTCTGTCATTCACACACACACACACCAGTATTGTTCCCACGTACTGGTGTATCGTGTCTCTTTGCATATGGATACACATGCATGCAAATAATTCACTCAGCAGTCCTAAAATATATATGATGCAGCATTTAGTAAAGCTGGAATCAAACCAGTGACTAAAGAAAAATGCCTGTCTTAGCCTTAAGCCTCAAATCAATTGGCATTTCATTCAATATTGACTATTAAATGCAAACCTCCCAAAATGAACCAACCTTGCACTGATTTTGCACAATTTCACCAATCAAAAAGGCTGAATATGGTTTGTTTACCTCCATTTGCAGATTTTTACTTCCTCAAACGCACAGCCGCGCCTAAGCTCAGACTCAGAAACGTAGAACTCTTTTTTTGCATGTGCATCACAAGACCGCCTGGGCCGTCCCGCACCTAATTTAATAATCCTTCATAGAGTGAGCCTTAATTTTATCAGGAGCCTAAATGCATGTCAATAATCTCTCTCTCTCCCTCTCTCTGTCTGTCTCTCTTGTGATGGAAAACATGACCGCTACAAAAAAGCACACACTATGTTTCACAAACATGAAACAGAGGGATAAACTCAACCCTATCCACAAATTGATGCAAAATTTGAATCCTTGACATCCTTCTACTATGAAATGATACCTTCAGTGACTATATCTCAAATGGACTGTAGGTGCAGATGCATGACAGGCTGGAGAGTGATGCAGAAGGCCTACCTGGGAAGTGTGTGGGGATGGTTCGGCTCAAGGAGTTTCAGCAGTGCACCAAACACCCTGCCAGCAGAATGAGGACTCAAGAGACGGTGCTAGGTTGAAGTACATCTCTGTACGACATGGAGGAAGTGAGACTTTCGGATGGAGGTGGAAGTGGGAGGTGTCTCCTTTGACTTTCATGTATTGGGGTTGAAAAACTGCAGATGGCAACCTGATGGGGAACTGCTGCAAGTTTTGTGAAATCTCTCTTTCTGAAGGATAAAAATATCAGGGGGAAATGCAGACGGCGGTCATCGGCGCCGTCATATGTGGCACAGTCAGGCCCCTTGGTTCAAAGTGGCAACACATGAGGAGAGATATCACAGTCAAAATCCCTTCACTTCTAGGAGGAACCGCGATCAGAAGCTTTACTGGGTCATGGTGTGTCGTGGCCACAAAGATGAATTGATGAAAACACACTTCTAAAAGACGATGGGAGGGCTGTTTCCCAGAAACTTGAGAAGTAAAGGCTTTATATGGCGAATGTATGATGCTGTGCTGCTTTCACTGCACCGTGATGACACAGTCAAGCTGCTGAGGGCCAAAAGCTTCAGGATCAGCTCTACTTCTGTTTGTACATTGATTTGACCAGAATAGTTAACTTACAGCAAACAAAAAGATATAGTGGGGAACTACTGAGGAAATACAATACAATTATTCAACACCATTTATTTGACTGCTCCTGACCTGAGCACATACTCTCTTACACACACACAGGTTTGTATTACTGTGCTTGTGAGGACCTTCCATTGACTGCATTCATTCCTTAACCCCATAATCTTCCTTAACCCCATGATCTAACTAACTTTAACCCTTACCTACATTAAACCTAATCCTAACTCTGACCTCAACCCTAAACCCCAAACTCCAACCCTAATTTAACCCCATGTTGAAGTGAGGTTGGGCAAAATGTCCTCACTTTGGAAGATTTTCCTCATTTTTCTCCCTCTGTGAGGACATTTGGACCTCATAAGGAAGTACAAGAACACACACACATACACAGACAAACATACAAACATACACACACACACACACACACACACACACACCACCACCTCTCACTAAAATGTAAAAAAAAAAACACAGGACAAAAGAGAAGGCCTATAGGCAGGTTTAAAAATATAGACTTCAGTTTATTGCACAATCGTTGCTGGAGACTGAGGAGTGCGAGAGCCTGTCTGTTACACAGGACACTAATGTTGGACAGACGTGTGGACTGACAGACACAGGAAGAAACTGCATGTCTGCGTGTCGTGCACACTATTTGCGAGGACACAGACCGGACAATGAGGCACACGAGGGATGCGGTCGGCACCCTGTTAGCGCATGAGGAGAAAAATATGGATTAAATTCAATAGCTACAAACAGATTTCATGCTTGCTGTATGAGACAGTTCATACACGCCCGCGTACACACATGGTCCGCACACATAAATAAATACCTGGCTTGTGCAACCCTGGACGACAGAAGGGGTTTTGTCACTCCTTGACTGCATACCACTGATGACAGTATCGATCAGTGTCAATTAGTTCCATATACCTGCAGTATGGCTACAGTACGCCTGCAACAGTGCACAAGAACATCCACTAGATGGAGGCACACTCACTCGCTTATAATTTAAAATGCCATGACAGAGTGGACGGGAACAGACAGACCCTCCAGAAAGCTCCCTCCATCCTAAAGGAAAGGGCTCGTCTCGCCATCTGTACACACGTTTAGACAAGTGTCATTATTAGTATCAATTTTCCACAGAGTAACAGTAATCATAATAATAATCATCATATAACAATAGTTCTGACGGTTAATCCATTATAAATAAGTCATCAACAGGCTATCCGGCACCTGCGTCAATTTAAAAAAAGAAGAAAAAAAAATCTGTTTTGTTAGTAACGTTTGCCATACATCATGTCATTGTTATAATCGTTGAACATACAGACAAAGGACAAAGACCAATTTGCTGGCCTAGTTCCACTTCTGAAAAATGGTTTTCAGGGGGAAATCCTCCCTCTCCCTCTCCGCTTTACCTCTCCCTTTCAAGTCCGGGCTGTTATCCCGTTCCCAGTTGTACACCCTGTTGACCCCCTCCCCCCTCCCCAGTTTAAACCCAGCAGTCCTTTCTAAGCAGGCCAGGCGGAGAGGGCAGAGCCTGACAGCCATGTTTCAGACAGCAGAGACTAGGCCTTGGATGTTACAGCTACTGTTATGGCACCCTGAGAAGTGGGAGACCCAGGATGTTGGAGTGAAGCCCTCCGTTAAGAGTGGATCAGAGAGCCGAGGGCATCAGAGACACCTGTTTAACAAACAAAAATCCACTTCAGTGTATTTTTTCCTCTGATAATGCATAGATAGACCAGTGGTAGTCAAGAGGTATTAACATGCCCGCAATATTCCCCACGATGGTCACAAATGTCTTTCCCACAGATAAAAAAAAACCAAAAAAAGGTTACATTTAAATGATCAAAAGCATTCTTGATAAGGGTCTCAAAATAACAAGGTCTAACAGCTCTACAATAGCACTGAAACCAATTTCAGCTGTTGTTTTTTTTTCTGTGTTGTTCACATACATATGGAAATAGCTAAGCAAACTCATGTCTTTGATATTAATCAAAAGCACAGTACCGAGCCTCGGCCTGCTTCCCTCTCATGTTTTCGCCGTGGCTCTGAGAGAGAGAGCAGCGACTGATGTGTGGCATATTATTCATAATATTAATCCCATGTCTTCTTATTTTTCTTTCCTTTTACATACCGTGTATGTATCAAAAAATTTATCAGAGTATATTGTTTGCACTGTATGTATATATAACCTACATACATGTATTTACATTATTTATATGGACTTGAAATAAGTTTCATTATCGTAATTCACTTTGATCCAAAGCCCTTTTGAAAACAATAAACAGTGCAGTTTATTTGATAGAGATGTATTGCCTCTGTTCCGGGCCATCGTGTTCATATAATGGTGTCTACCCCCCCCCCACCCCACCCCCCCCCCCACCCCCAATAGCGTGTAAAAACTTCCTGGAGTGAGTGACATGACGTGTGGATGGTTACAATGCACAAGCGCTTCACTAACACTAGGCTGAAATCCGCCTGTGAGACATCAGTTTCTGATTCACAGCTACTATCATGCACTATTCGGTTTCATTCAATGGCCAGCAATACATTAGTTTCGGCTTCTACATCGGGCCATGGTTATACAAGGTAATAATTGCCTCAGTGGCAGGGGACGAGCAGACATGTCTGGCTCTTTTGGCAGGCAGGGGGAGCTGACTGTGGGAAATCCTCCCTCACCTGTGAGTCAGTGTTCACACAGGAAGCGGAGGATGTGCTACACCTTACTCGATGTCGCTAATTTGGCAAGATGAAGTAGGGAGGGGGAGCTGTGGGTGGGTGGTTGTGACTGTTGGTGTGGGAAACAACAAGTGCAATGTCGCTAAGAAACAAAAAAAAAAAAAAGAAAGAGTGCTCTTTTAGGTCCATCATCAAATAATCTACCTCCAGAAAATAAATCATGGTCTCAACCACCAGACTTGAGCAAAATCAAGTAACAAAGTAACCCAGAAAGTAAACATTACTATTACTCAGAGTAGTAACTGAAATACCAGTGCAGAATATAGTGGCAACACAATCATGAGCGTTAGAGTTGAGAAACCGCTAACACACACAGTTGCTCTGGGGAGGGCTAGGGGTTCATTCCTGCCTGGTTAGACCAGCTTAACAAAATACTCCTCCACTTTAAATCAGCCATGTAGTGTGCAAGCTCCCTCTATTCAGGTTAGAAAAGTGCAAGTCGAGCTGGACTTTCAGAACAGGCGTCCAGCTGCAGAGCAGAAAGCAGTGCATTCAAATGAGAAAGTTAAATGTGGCCACGGCCGTTCCTGGGGTAACAAACCCTCCATCCTGGAGGTTGGCCCTCACTGACGAACTGCCATCCGATAGGGTTAGTGTAAGAGTAAACATCCAAATACAGTAGAACCTTGTTCATTTCAAGCCTCCGGGAAAGCAGGTCATCGATAAAAAATGACTTCTTCACAACGAAAATACTTTTTCACCAACATAAATGCTCAAAAATGTGTTTGTGGGGAGAAAATGAGATGCTAATGCTTAGAATTAAAAGATTTTCTCTGACATTCAACTTGATTCGTCAGCCAGGAATTCTGCACAGCAACAAAGTAAGCTGTTTAGGACGCCGTGAAACACAATCCCACAAAAACAATTGCAGCCTCTTGTTGCATTTCATTTTGTTTCTTCCATAGGGGTCGGCAATCGATAAAAAAAGTTGACACTTAAATATCAATATTGCAATAAGAGGCTGCAATTGTTTTTGAGGGATTGTGTTTGAAACAGCTTTCTAGTATTGAAAACGATGTACAGAAAATTGGGAATGTGCATGCACATACAATTTAAAATGTTATGATATATCCTACTGAATGGAATATATTTTTTCATTGCTGTATTTTCTGCACATTGTGCCAATAAGCGGGACGTTTCTTGTCTGGGGTTTGTCTAAACAAGGTTCTAGTGTAAAAATATTTCAATTGTTGGAAATTGTTGAAAAATGTAAAAGTTGGCAACTGTTAAATGGCATCCATTATTTCTTTCAGTCCATCCTGCTGCCATGTGCACAGCAAGATGTAATGGACACATGCCAGCTATTCAGTGTAAAACATAAAATGCAACCTTAGGAGCATGTAATCACTTGTTAAGTGCCTGTCAACGTCTGTACATTAGAAGCGTTTTTCTTAACAAGTTATATGATAAAATTTTTACCTTTAAAAGTCATAAAATCCCATCTTCCATAAACGGAACATCATAAATAGTTGTCAAAAACAATTCCTCTTCCTCACAATGTGAGGTGTCATAAATACACAATAATAAATAATTAGGATGTGGAAGCGTCTCGTTATCCAACTGAGCAACCTAAACTGTAAACGTGTGCACTTTTTTTTTTTCTGATCAAAAATGCCTGAATTTCATTGGCACTGTGTTCAGGTGCAAAATAAGCCGATCGATAACACTGCACTTATCTAGTCTACGGCGTGGTCCGAGCCACCTAAAGGACGTAAACTCAATACACGACACGCTAGCGAACCGAGGAATGAACCCCCTCACCCATTTTCAACTCTTTTTCATCTAGCTACAGTGAGGGACGAATCAGACAGACACACAGAGAAAGACAGACAGGCAGTGGCAGGAGACAACTGAAACGACGAAGAACGGACAGAGAAACCAATCCTCTGTCATAAATAAAACTAACTCAAGTAGTTCCGTTGGACTGGTCGTGACAAGTCTAGGAGTGCTTTGTGCATCACTACTGACATGTAGTATAAAAATATAGGTGTGAGGGTGGTGTGTGTGTGTGTGTGTGTGTGTGCCTGTGTGTGTGTAATGTGCATGAAGTGAGATGTGGATATGCTGCATAGGTAGCAACAGTGACATCTGAGAGAACTTGAACATGTGATATAATTTAGCCACCGTCTCTCTCCATCAACCGCCTCAACTACTGCTCAAGTAAAACGTCTGTATATGATTAAGTAAAGGCTTTACACTCTAGCAGTTGCCCTTGACTAAAAACCTTTACTAGAGCCTTTACTTAAGGCTTTACAGTATTTGATACTTAGTTGTTAAGTTTACTATGTTTAAAATCTTCCCTTTTACTGCGTGTTTCTGCGTGTGTGTGTGTGTGTGTATGTGTATGTGTGTGTGTGAAGTGTGTGTGTATGCGCCCGTGCGTCCATGTTTGTGGCAAGTGAGTAAAAATTTTATGGTTGTGCGTGTTACTTGACATACATTTTGCCCGCATACGCACAAAATATCAAGATGAACAAAGATATGAACATTCTGGGTTTGAGCGCACATGTCCAACACGCCATCTCACCTCCATCCACGTGTGATCTTTTAGGAATTCAGCAGCAGCAGCGACTCCCCCCCTCCCCCGATTTTCCCTCCCGACCCTTACCTTTCCAAACGGCCCTCCTCCCCGCCCCCCCAGCCCCCGACCCTCCCCCAGAGGTCCTTTAGCGTTGCGTCCCGACGCTCCTCCTTCCCGGCGGGGGAGGGGCGGGAGGGCGGGTCAGTCCGAGGGACAGTGGTAGCTGTTGATCCACAGCAGGTCGTCCAACACGCCCCAGTGCAGGTAAAGGATGGAGCCCACCACCAGTACGTGCATGATCTGGTGGCTGTTGCACCAGTAGTCAAAGAGGCCCGGGCGGAAACGCTCCGGGATCCGCGTGATGTTGATGACCCCGCCCAGCACGGCCAGCGCGTCCATGGTGAGGAAGTGGCGTAGCGAGGTGGGGCTGCCGCCGCCCACGCCCACCCAGCGCAGCAGGAAGAAGGAGAAGCGGAACAGCGCCTGCCAGGCGAAGGACCGCAGCCGGCGCACGCTGCTCCGGGCCGTGACGGCGCAGTAAATGGCGTAGCTGGACAGCAGGATGTAGACGAGCAGCGCCACGGTGCGGGTGAAGGGGTAGCACAGCAGCGTGCTGTAGACGATGGGCAGCGCCCCTGAGGGGAGGAAACACACACAGATAAGTCAACACACACAACCTGCATACATTAGTTCCTTCTGATAAAATTAGAGGTGCACTGATAGTATCTGCACTATCGCGATCGGCAGCCATCCAGCTGCTAAGTAAGCTACGTAAGTAACGAAGCTGTCCTGATAAGGATACTTTAATGAAATGTGCACTGGTGCGATATAAAACTTTTCCAGTGGGAGGAAAAATGTCTCCTGATGTGAAAATGATGATGATGATGAAATGCTGCTATTTGTGAAGTTGATAGGCAGAGCAGCTTTTGTTTAGAAGAGGAGTCTTGGCTATGAAGGTTGAATACCTCCTTTCATTAGGCCTTTATCTGTTAACCTATCCTGAATAAACTGGTTTTCCATTATTAAGTTGTGTTTGACCAGTGTAAAAACATTAAAACCTCTATCCTCTAGCCTGTTATGTGGCCTATTTTCTATTTATTATCATCATAATATTTATTGTTTTATTTAACTGAGGATTGTTATGCAAAGGTCAGTGTATAATTTGATCAAATGAATAAATTAATGCAACTGATGGACTTGTTCCTCTAATTGTTTTATAATAGGCCAATATAGTCGGCACGAACGACTGTAAATCCAGTAGAATTGCTTAATGAGGCACTCAGTACTTGTATTTGTTCTGAAAAACTGGTATCACTGCACCTCTAAACAAAATACTTCCATGGAAAATCAATTGACCTGACAATCAAAAACAAAAAGCCAAACTCAAAGTAAACAGGCAGAAGACAAGAGAAGAAGCAGAGTGAGGAAATGGATCCAAACAGAGGAACAGTGGAGAAATCAGCCGAAGCATCAGGAAGCCTGCGTGCTCACCCAGTGTGTTGATCATACAGATTCCGCACATGTCGAGTTTGAGGAGGGTGTGGTAGACGGGCTCGCCCCCCTCGTGGTTCATGAAGAGGTGGTAGAGCACCGAGCCCAGCTGCGGCGACAGGCAGGCCAGGAAGTGGACCACGCCCAGCCACGTGACGCTGATCTGAGACCAGGGGATGTTGAGAGGCAGAAGCACCAGGAAGCAAACCAGAGGGATGCCTGGAGAGAGACCGGAAGGCATAGGGTCAGTAGGTTGGGAAGGTTAGCAGGGTAATTATTTGCCTTAGTGGCGGTAGCCCAGGACAGGTATTAAACTCAAGACTTTAGTCAAATGTGTGACTTCACATATCATGTCATGAGGTACACAAAGAAAGGAGAATACCAGTGTCGTTTACTTCTATGTCTAATTTACATTTTCCCAGTCACTTTGCAATGCACACCGTGTGTAATTAGATTTTTTAACATTTAGCCTACTTGTTTTTCTTGTTTTGTTTTTGAAATACAAAATTACAGTGTCATAACTAGCTTTAAATTAACTGCTGTCTTGTGCTAACAAAGACTGCCTAGATAAAAACACATGGATGTGACAGTAAAGTTTGTTAGGCGACGTGTTTTTTGAGGGATTATTTCCTGCAGAAGACTTCCATATCTTCCTGTGGGTGTCAGGTGATTGACACCGATATGAAAACACTCAGCTCAGCACAATGAAGTAATGCTAAAACAGAAACGCTGACAAAACCAAATTAAGGCTTCATGTTTACTGTGATGAATAATCTCGCTCAGGCAATTTTCCTGTGGAAGTTGTTTTATACAAGAATGAATGGCAGCAAATGGCTTCATCTGAAGGTGGGAAAACAAGCCCTGGTTTCTCCAACTAAACTGTCTGCAAACACCAGCAGGAATAACATAAAGGAGGGGAAGCCTAGGCCATTGATGCAAACGTAAAGGACAATTCCAGCATGATTGGAGTTTCTGCTCATTTCCTGCACTCCCTTACTGTTTTACATCACTGTAGATCATTTTCCAATGTTTTTATGACTGGAAAAGATATTTGCTATTTTTCCCTCATCTTAGTTGTTTTTCAAAGTAAATCTTCTGGAATAAACGCTGTCTAAATATTATAAGTTACTCCTGGTAAAGAAGAGGGCAGCAATTTTAAGCCATAGCTAATTGTGTAAAATCTAGCTTTATTTTCTGTTTAATTTTACAGACTGCAGCTGGCAGTCTGTAAAATTCTATCGGCTTGACTGGGTTGTGATTGACAGAAAGCGGTTCCTGACATAACTACAGAGAACATTAGCTATTGGTTGAAAGTTTTTATCTTGGAGAGGAAAGCACAGAAAACAGTGCGGCAGAAAGCAGAAGTCAGACTGGAACTTCTTTCAAAATGTAAAAGTTTATCACCTGATATTAGCGTTCTGATACAACTTTATAAAACTTTATAAAATGTGATTGTCAGCTTCTATGCCATTTGGATTTGAATGGGAGTGAATGAGGCAGAGAGGTATGGCAAAACTGATTTTAAAATATCTTTACTTGTGGCGCATGCATGTACAAACTATCACAATTAACATTAAATGTTTGGAAAATGTAAAAAATTAGCAAAAACTCAAATCACGCTGGAACTGCCCTTTAAAAAACACCGGTGTTATCCTTTAAGGGGAAGACAACAGCACCACTGAGCTCTTGTTTTAATGCAGCGGTGGGCCAAATTGCTAATGCACACAGTGTATAAGTTGCTGTATTTGGCAAAGGGGAGGTGCTTACTGCTATGTGTGCAAAATCTGGTCCTTGAAATTTGATCCTTACAGTTATCATCATCATTTATCACTCTACCACACACACATCACACCCCCTGTCCCCTCTCTTTTGCTCACTCTGCCTTTCCCAATGTCAAGTCGTTTGTCCCAGCCAGGTGATACAGCCAATGCCATCTAACACATCTATTTTAAGTGTGTTATCTCTGCTACTCCCCCCACTCCTCCCTAGCCACTTCCCCTACTCAGCAGCACTCAGGCTGTGCTGCTGGACACGCTGGATAAAGCCTCCGCTGAAGGCCCCGAGCACCAACTTCACACCGCTTCCCTTCCCCGTCCGAGAGCCGAGCTGTGGGCAGGATGTTTTTGGTTTGTATGCAAAACAAACTAGCCCACGTAACATAGCTGAAGTGTTATTACACATTTAAAAACAATGGTGCTCTGTAGACGCCTGAGCTACAAACACATCTGTGCATCTCTTTAATAGAACGCTCTAATGCCGTGGAGTGAACATAATTTCTGAGAATTTGATTAAAGCTCATGCCTTTCAGTCATCATGTCGTCTTGTGTTATATATACAGTGATGTTAAGGAGGCATTTGAGGTCACATGCTCAGTTGACGTCACTTGTTAGTTTGGCTGTAATAAAAACTTCCAGGGCAAGTTCCCTGATGGTCACTAATGCTGTTTACTCTATGTGTGTTCTGGCAGTTGGAGTGCCATGCAATGATGAACATCAGACTGAAGTAGTTGGCAGATTCTCAGAAGTCAATGAACCCATAGATAATGTGCTGTCCTCTCTACAGCTCCATGATTTGTTTTGATGTAAGGGAGAGGAGAGCGCCAAAGAATCACAGCATGCTTTTCACAGTCTACTCAAATCAATCTGAAAACGGAACAGAGGGTAAAACCAGACAGATTGCTAACAAGCCAACACATCAATCTCTCCTCTGGCTGAATAGATTAAGACATATGCTGCTGCAATTAATTTCAGTTTGCACAAACTTGTTCAAAGAATGGCATAGTGTTTAACCATGACATGTTGGGCCAGATCCTTTGTCACTTTGGGTAACCCTTCCTTTATATGGAGAAAACTTCATGTAAAACTCCACTAAGAAATCTGTCAATTTCAATGTTGCCTTGCTTATTTGGTACAGGTACACACCTGGTAAAACATTACTTAAGACCCTTTACTAATCAGTAGGATCCACTCGTCAATTCGGCACACATACAATATACCAAGCAGCACTCGTTTCAATGAAATGTCAACTTTTAAAACTGATTCACTCTACCGCCATTACTCTTTAAGGTGACATTTTATTGAAATAGGCGCTGCTTGATGTACTGGGTGTATGCCGAATTTAAGTTGGGACCCTACTGATTCTTAATATGGCTCAAGTCATGTTGTACAAGGTGTATACATTTGCCGATGAGCAACGGCACGGATGGCACTACTGTAGGGAACGGTCACTGTCAACTGCCAGTGCCTGCCACATGCACAAATCTCACCTGCTGACTACAATTTGATTCATATTTTTGTACTCACCGTGAGTGTATATGTTGCCAAGTTCATTGTGCAGGTAAAACAGGCTTCTGATACAGTCTTGCACAGAAGAGATTGGCCGGTATCCAGTTAGGACGTATTTGTTGAACTGAAGATGAGGAGGTGAATTCGCCCAGTCCAGTAGCCTGGGTCCATTTAAAAATGCCATAGCAACCACGACAGTTAAAACGACGCCGCCAAACAAGTAAAAAAGGGACTGTACACCTATATACACGTTTAACAGGATTATTGCGACTAAAACCTTATGGGATACCATTGGCGTTGGTATCTATCTGAGGTTTTTATATTGTGCTGTTAGCCACATAGTTTCCCACTAGCTAGCTCACGTCAAAATGAGTCTCTCAGCACCACTACCGTTACCCGGCGACGGTGTTTCTGCCCCGCCGTTGTTTGATTTTAATCCCCGGTGCCTGTAGTGTCATCCGCAGGGCTGGACAGAGACGCGGCCAGCCACATACATGGTGTGAGCCCGGGACGGTCATTACATTTGGCATCTAAAAAAATCTCTGAGTACCATCTAAAATCTGTCGAAGGTTGACAGACAAAATGTTCCTCGTCATGGTAAAGTTACTTCCTCGTTAGCATTCCAAAGCACAAGCACAGACTTGAACATGTCCAAGGTAAGGATGCTGTGTGTCTGTATGTGTGTCCGTGTGCCGCGCATCCATCCGAGCCCAAGTGATGCTAGCTTGCTCGGTAGCTAGTGTTAGCTTACATACTTTCTGCCTCCATCCATCCGTCACCTTGATGCAGCCTCACAGTATAGAAGAATGGTTCTCGCCTAGCGGTCAGATGTGCAATGGAGGACTAGGAGGTCATACCTTTACTTTCATGAAAGCAATCCGTTGTCACACGCTGAGGTCAGCCCTCTCCGATGCTAGCTTTCGTAACGCTATTCAAAGACAGATCCGTGATTCTGTTGCTGAGATTTTGTTACCGACCGACACAGCAGCAGATGCGGCTAGCTAGCTGAGGCAGTCGGCTACCGGTGATGTCCTGGGAGTGAGGATGAGGCTGAGATTTGAGGCGGCAGATTCCAAATACAAACAGTCCGGTCCGTAAAGTTTAGATTTAAAGTCCTCAATTTCCGAAGAACTCAATTCCTTTCCCACCATCATTTCTATCATCTGTGAAATGCGGCGTCTTTCCCGGCCTCAGGTCCCCTGCATCTTCTGTACACCACTGTCAAGCCCGCCAGAATAAAAAATGGAACTTCCGGTCAGATTTTTCAAAATAAAACTCGAATTGATGAACATGCTATATGTTACAACCAGGTTACATCGTGTTTTTCGAATAGGCTACTACAAAGTACCAACATTTTGGAGAAGAGTTACTCACCCCAGAACAAATTTTTCCCACAATTCTTTTCTTCCTCCCGCTTGTAACCAACCCTTTAGCAAATATGAAAATGAAGCATGCATTTGGTGGCAGTTACTTAGAGGGTAGAGATGCAGGTTTTATCTGAACGTTGCTGGTACAAATCCCTGGGATTTGCTGAGAAAATATGGGTGGGGTAAGTGAATACTATCCCTCACCTACAGCTGAGGTGCCCTTGAGCAAGGCACTTAACCCCAAATTGCAGTGGAGTAGCAGAAGTAGTTGGCATCTCCCAGTCCCAGGTGTGAATGTGTGTAACTGTATGAATGTAAAGCAAGACGTTGCTCATCAGGGTCATGCTTAATCAACTTTCCTTGAATAAATACAGGAAAATGATGAGGAGGGATCTGTTGCAAACACCTATGCAAATACCTCTGGTGTGTTTTTGTTTGGGTTTATTTATTTTTTCAAACTATTTTGTATATCCCAACAGTTATATTTATTTCAAGTGGGGGAAAAAAACGTTTTATTTTGAAGACAAAATCACACAACTTCCGGTCTCACCCCTGCTAATTCTGGGTAATTTGACGCAGCTCGGCTGTAGTTGGCTCAGTAGATGCCGACACAACCCGGGCTGTGGCTGCCTTCAATGACAGGCGGAAATATTGGAATTACTTCTCGAACGAAGTGGTAAATACGACCAGAGTTGGGCAGTAACTTATTACTAGTATCTACTAGTAACACAGTCAGTAACACTAACATTATGCTACTTTTCCATTAAGAAGCAATGTAACTCAATTTAGTTATCTATCAGAAATATTCATTACATTTGCTGTCACTCCTTCTACCAGTGAAGTTTATTTTCTCTAGGTAGAAGTATTCCCACTACTTTGCTTTTAACGCAAAAAGGGATGGCAGTAACATTGGACATTAATGATTATTTACACAGAAATCCACAATCAAAGAGCTGAGGAGGCTGGGGCCTATCCCAGCATGCACTGCAGGAGGCAGGGAGACACTACTATACTATGTTCCTGCAATACCGGAGGCTGCAGTTTCAGGACCGCAGTTCTAGGACCGCAGTTGTAGGACCCTAGTTTTTCGCGCGAATTGGATGACCGCAAGTACAGGAGGCTGCAGTTTCAGGACCGCAGTCTTAGGACCGCATACTTCGTCTAACGACTTAGTCTAGTTTTAAAGGTTTATTCCACCCAAATACTACTTTATGTATAACAACTTAGTTTTAAAGGTTTATTCCACCCAAATACTACTTTATGTATGACGACTTACCGTTTTAAAGGTTTATTCCACCCAAATACTACTTTCTGTCTTGCAATTCAACTTGGTTGCTAAGAGTTGCATGATTCACATTCAGTACTCACACTCTGATTGTCGTCCATCTTCTGCGGTCCTTGGCTATCCAAGTCGCTAGGTGGCGCTGGCGCGAGAAACTTAAAAAAAACTAGGGTCCTAGAACTGCGGTCCTAGAACTGCGGTCCTGAAACTGCAGCCATGTAATTGTTACCTCCGCCAAGGAGGTAATGTTTTCGGTGCCGTTTTTTTGTCTGTTTGTTTGTTTGTTAGTAGGATTACGGAAAACTACTGGCCCGATTTACATGAAACTTCGTGGAAGGGTGTAGCATGGGCTAAGGAAGAACCCATTAATTTTTGGAGCGGATCCGGATCTGGCTCACGAACAAGCAATAATAGCACGAACCTTGGCGGAGGTCTGCGCTCTCCGAGTGCCCTTCTAGTTGTTTTAAGTAATTTATTGTGGAACAAAAGCAGAACATGCACACTGACAGTGGTGGAAAGTAACTAAGTACATTTAGGTACTGTACTTAAGTACAATTTTGAGATACTTGTAGGCCTACTTTACTTGAGTATTTCCATTTGATGCTACTTAATACTTCCACTCCACTACATTTCAGAGGGAAATATTGTACTTTCTACTCCACTACATTTATTTGACAGCTTTAGTTACTTTTCAGATGGAGATTTGACACGATGAATAATATAACAAGCTTTTAAAATACAACACATTGTTAAATATTAAACCAGTGGTCTCCAACCTTTTTGGATTTTGACGTCATACAAAAAGCAGTGTGTAGTCGGGGTCACATTTCAGATGTCTGAGTTGTTAACAGCTCCACCAAATAGTGATTTTCCCTCTAAACCTCACATGGTTTCATTTCAATAAATGTTCAAATGATACAATATTTCAGCAAAAATCAAAGAGAAAAAGTCCAAAAACTGAAAACAGATTTGTGTATCAGAACTTTGTTTTTTCTTCTTTCCTTTCCCATTAATCATCTCACGACCCCTCAGATTTATCTGGTGACCCTTTGGAGGGGCCCGACCCCTAGGCTGGGAACCACTGGACTAAACTAGCAAACTGTATATAAAGTAGTTCAAACTAGCTCCACCTCCAGCAGCTACAACAGTAACATGCTGCTTACACACTGATGCTTCAGTATTAATAATCTAATGATGTCATATATACGGTAATAAAATATCAGTCAGAGGGACCAAACCACTACTAATACTTTAACTACATTTTGCTGCTAATACTTATGTACTTTTACTTAAGTAGGATTTTACATGCAGGACTTTTACTTGTAATGGAGTATTTTAAGGATCAGAGTACTTCTTGAACTACTGCACACTGAAAGACGCTCCAAACAAAGGTATTTAAGGTAAATGTGTTAATATATAAACAGGCAAGTTCAAATCTGTGCGCTCTGCTGCTTGACTTCTAAAAAAACCACAAAAACCACAAAAATTACTCTCAATATGGGGTCCACTATAGGGTTTTTTTGGTGGGGATTTTACGAAGGGCACCTGAAGGCAGCAAGTGACGTGCTGTAATCCTCTAATGGGAGAGGCTGGGTGAGGAGACTGCTGGAGGATCCGGATGAATCACACTACCTCTATCCTAATAACCCCTCTGCTGCTCGGACCTCATGGAGCTCTATATGGAATTTTAACTAACCCCAGCCCCCCCCACCCCCCCAGCCCCCTGTCACATGCTAATCAGACTTCAATACGATTTCAGAAAGACTCTAATTCCTTTTAGTCAAAGCAATTATTCCTTTTTTTCCATGTGCTTTCACACAGAGGCACAAAGAGATGAACAATAGAGCAATAAGGCTTTATGTTTATACACACACACACACAAACACCAGTGCCAATGTTGCTTTCCCATCAGCAGGATACCTATAAGGGCCTTATGTCAGATCGACCTAACATGGGCAATTGCTGAAACAGTTTATTTGTTATACTGTACATTGATATTGATATATCAATCTCAATCTCTATTTTGCAAATGCTCTTAGTGCTATAATCCATAACTTTTCATACTTTCCTGAAATTGCCAGTTCTATATATTTATATGACTCCCTTTTTACTATATTCGTACTTGTATTCTATTTTTCTTTGCTGAATCTTATTACTATTTGCTGCTGCAGCAGACTCGTTTCCCCACAGGGATCATTAAAGTTTCATCTTGTCGTATCTTACACAACTATTAGGCCACTCTGTTTTTGTAATAGTCTTTAGAAATTGATCATCAGCGTCTCCTTGTGCTCTCGCCCAGTAAGACCACAGCCCCCCACCACTTCAGAGGAATGATAGGCTTGTGGTGTGTGATACACTCAGGGCCGGATTAACCAACCATAGGGCCCCTGGGCACACATGGGCCCCCCTCCCCCTGGTATGCACCCACACACCGTAACTCATCACACTAGCCTTTTTACAAACAATACAAAAAGTAATATGAAACTCATTTTTAGCTATTACTGCTATTCCTTGTTTCTAGAGCTTGCTCATTCAATTTGAGAGTGATAAAATTCGTCCAGTCCCAAGGCAAGCCCCTTTGTTTACATTTAGATTGCAGGTTGTGACATTAATGAAGCGAGGTGACAGGTGGTGGGAATGAAGCACCAATGTTGAAATTTATTGAAAATGTTTGATTATGTCTGTACCTAGACCCCCACTGCCCCACCACTATATAATTAGTGCACAGTATGTTAGTTGGATGATATTCACTAAATGCATTGCTCATAAACATACAATCAATAGATGGCAGTTTAATATTTGTGGTTGGGGCCTGTATCAATAGAAATTGTGGTTAGGGTTAGGGTTAGGGCCCTCAATTTCAATCGAGGCTGTGGCTCGGGCCCCATAATCATTCTAAACTGTGGCCTATACGGTTAAGGACCTGAGGCAGACATTTCAATTGAAATTAGTGAAATGTTGCAAAATGCATTGAACACAGACTTTATTTTGGGGAATGTGTCCTGCATGCCCGGTCGGTAATAAAGGCATGGATACACTGTTAGCTGGAAGGCCAGGTTCACCTCGGCTTTGCTGTTGTTTGTTAGAGCTTCTCATGCAGACCACCAGCTCCACCCCTTAGTTCTAGGACTGTTCAACACCTACAGAACTGTCAAACCACGTGATTTTTCCTCTGTTCTTATGAAGACCACTGACACCCCCACCCCTACCCCCACCACCACCACCTCCTGTCCTGTCTTTCTTTTCTTTTTCTTTTTTTATGATGATCACTGACACCTCACCCACGCCCCCAGACTTCAATACAATTTCAGAAAGACTCTAATTCCTTTTAGTCAAAGCAAAGCAATTATTCCTTCTTTTTCCATGTGCTTAATTCACACAGAGACACAAAGAGATGAACAATAGAACAATAAGGCTTTCTGTTTATACACACACACACACACACACACACACACAAACACCAGTGCCAATGTTGCTTTCCCATCAGCAGGATACCTATAAGGGCCTTATGTCAGATCGACCTAACATGGGCAATTGCTGAAACATATAGTTTATTTGTTATACTGTACATTGATATTGATATATCAATCTCAATCTCTACTTTGCAAACACTCTTAGTGCTGTAATCCATAACTTTTCATACTTGCCAGTTCTATATATTTATATGACTCCCTTTTTACTATATTCGTATTTGTATTCTATTTTTCTTTGCTGAATCTTATTACTATTTGCTGCTGCAGCAGACCCGTTTCCCCACAGGGATCATTAAAGTTTCATCTTGTCATATCTTACACAACTATTAGGCCACTCTGTTTTTGTAATAGTCTTTAGAAATTGATCATCAGCATCTCCTTGTGCTCTTGCCCAGTAAGACCGCAGCCCCCCACCACTTAAGAGGAATGATAGGCTTGTGGTGTGTGATACACTCAGGGCCGGATTAACCAACCATAGGGCTCCTGGGCACACATGGGCTTGGGGATTATGTCTGTACCTAGACCCCCATTGCCCCACCACTATATAATTAGTGCACAGTATGTTAGTTGGATGATATTCACTAAATGCATTGCTCATAAACATACAAGCAATAGATGGCAGTTTAATATTTGTGTTTGGGGCCTCTATCAATAGAAATTGTGTTTAGAGTTAGGGTTAGGGCCCTCAATTTCAATCGAGGCTGTGGCTCGGGCCCCATAATCATTCTAAACTGTGGCCTATACGGTTAAGGACCTGAGGCAGACATTTCAATTGAAATTAGTGAAATGTTGCAAAATGCATTGAACACGGACTTTATTACAATTACAATTTCACATTTGGCAGACGCTTTTATCCAAAGCGACTTACACATGAGATTTTCATACAACACAAGCAAGGTTCTAGTTAGGAGAGAACAACGAGAGTAAGTGCTATAAAGCTAAGTTCTGGTCCAACAGGACATAGGTGCTACGAGGCAGTGCTACAAGGCAGTGCTATGAGGCAATGCATAGAGTGCATAGAAGCAATTTTTTTTTTTTTTTTTTTTTTTTGTTTTGTTTGGTTACCCGGGCCATTAGGTGAGAAGGTATTCGCTAAAGAGCTGGGTCTTTAGCCTTTTCTTAAGGATTGAGAGGGACTCTGCGGGTCGAATGGAGTTTGGTAACTCGTTCCACCACCTGGGAACCACAGAAGAGAAGAGTCTAGCTAGAGACTTGGGGCCTTGCTGTGGTGGCAGCATCAGGCGCCGCTCCTTGGCAGAGCGTAGTGAGCGGGAGGGAGCATAGACCTGAATGAGGGAGTTCAGGTAGGTCGGAGACGTTTTGGTTATTGTTTTGTAGGCGAGCATCAAGGACTTGAACTTGATGCGGGCAGCAACTGGGAGCCAGTGGAGGGATATGAATAGCGGAGTGACATGTGCTCTTTTGGGCTGGTTGAAGACCAGACGCGCCGCCGCGTTCTGGATCATCTGCAGAGGTTTGAGCGTACATGCCGGGAGCCCTGCCAGTAAGGAGTTGCAGTAGTCAAGGCGTGATATTACAAGAGCCTGTACCAGGAGTTGTGCTGCATGCTCAGACAGGTAGGGTCTGATCTTCCTGATATTGTACAGAGCAAATCGGCATGACCGAGCAACAGAAGCCACATGCTCCTTGAAGGTTAGTTGGTCATCAGTCATGACACCCAAGTTTCTGGCAGACTTTGTGGGCATGAGCTGAGTTGATTCGAGCTGGATACTGATCTGTTGTTGTACAGAGGGACTGGCTGGGATGACAAGGAGCTCAGTCTTTGACAAGTTAAGCTGAAGGTGGTGTTCCTTCATCCAAGCCGAGATATCGGCGAGGCATGCCGATATCCGCGCCGAGACTGTGGGGTCATCTGGCGGGAACAATAGGAGGAGCTGGGTATCGTCAGCATATGAATGGTACGAGAAGCCATGTGAGCGGATCACTGCACCCAGTGAGGTGGTGTATATTGAAAAGAGAAGGGGTCCAAGCACTGACCCTTGAGGTACCCCTGTGGACAAGCAGTGGGATTTAGACACTTCCCCTCTCCAAGACACTCTGAAGGATCTCCCTGAGAGGTAGGACTCAAACCAGTAGAGGGCAGATCCTGAGAAGCCAAGCTCAGTGAGTGTGGAGAGGAGGATTTGGTGGTTAACCGTGTCAAAGGCGGCCGATAGGTCAAGTAGCAGTAGGACAGAGGACTGACCAGCAGCTCTAGCTGATCGTAGTATTTCCACTACAGACAAGAGCGCAGTCTCGGTAGAGTGTCCGCGTTTGAAGCCAGACTGGTTAGGATCATACAGGCGGTTCTCAGAAAGGAATTCAGAGACTTGATTAAAGACCGCACGCTCAAGTGTTTTGGAAAGGAAGGTGAGTAGTGAAACCGGCCTGTAATTATCAACCTGAGATGGGCTGAGTGTAGGTTTCTTTAGCAGCGGGCTAACCCGCGCTTGCTTAAAAGCAGTGGGGAACATACCCGTTGTAAGTGAGGAGTTGATGATGTGCGTGACTGCAGGGATAAGTGTGGGTGAGATGGCCTGCAGGAGGTTGGAGGGTATGGGGTCCAACGGACAGGTAGTGGGACGAGAGTCAAGCAGAAGTTTGGAGACTTGCTCCTCAGTGAGATGGGAAAAAGACAGGAGTGAGGTCCTGTTAGCTGGTGGCAGCATACTGAGTTCAGTATGGTGGGGATGTAGGTCATCCCCACCATACTGCATGCAGGGCATGCAGGTCAGGCTCAGAGAACTGATTACTGATGGTAGAAACCTTATCAGTAAAGGAGGATGCAAAGAGGTCAGCCGTGAGCAAACTTGAGGGTGGAGGTGGTGGAGGTTTGAGGAGTGAATTAAAAGCTGAAAATAATTTCCGAGCGTCCTTGGCACTGCTTTTCTCCTGGTAGTAAGTGGTCTTGGCACTTTTTAGATGGGAGGAGAATGCCGATAAGAGAGTTTGATAGTCAGTGAGGTCAGTGGGATCACTGGATTTGCGCCATTTTCTCTCAGCTGCTCTGAGCCCTGCCCGTTGCTCTCTGATGACACCAATGAGCCATGGGCTAGTGGGGGTTTTACGAGCAGGTTTGGATGAGAGTGGGCAGAGATTGTCTAGAGAGACGGCTAGTGAGAAGCAGAGTGTGTCAGTAGCCTCATTGACATGGAGTGAGGAGAACTCTTTATGAGGGGGCATGGTAGCCGAGACCTCATCGGAGAGCCGAGCCGGTGTGAGGGACCGGAGGTTCCGTCTGAAGGAGACCGTTTGCGGCGGAACGTGAGGATGTTCCGGCAAGGAAACCATGAATTGAACAAAGAAGTGGTCTGACAGATATAAGGGGGTGACAGTCAGATTTGCCGTGGAACAGTTTCGAGTCACAATTAGATCAAGTGTATTGCCCGCTTTGTGTGTGGGAGCGGTGGAGACCAGTTTGAGGTCAAATGAGGACAGTAGTGAAAGGAAGTCAGCCGCTTGGGGTTTGTCAAGATAGATATTCATGTCCCCCATGACAATCAGTGGGGTGCCATCTTCAGGAATGGCTGACTTTATTTTGGGGAATGTGTCCTGCATGCCCGGTCGGTAATAAAGGCATGGATACACTGTTAGCTGGAAGGCCAGGTTCACCTCGGCTTTGCTGTTGTTTGTTAGAGCTTCTCATGCAGACCACCAGCTCCACCCCTTAGTTCTAGGACTGTTCAACACCTACAGAACTGTCAAACCACATGATTTTTCCGCTGTTCTTATGAAAACCACTGACACCCCCACCCCCCACCTCCTGTCCTGTCTTTCTTGTCTTTTTCTTTTTTTATGATGACCACTGACATCTCACCCACGCCCCCAGACTTCAATACGATTTCAGAAAGACTCTAATTCCTTTTAGTCAAAGCAATTATTCATTTTTTTTCCATGTGCTTAATTCACACAGAGACACAAAGAGATGAACAATAGAACAATAAGGCTTTCTGTTTATACACACACACACACTGAGCTGAACTTTATGCAAATTAGCAGCGACGCACTGAAGCAGCAACCAATTGCAGATCGGGATTTGATTTTCTTCCCGCTGTAAACGTCTCCCTATGAACTGAAGTTCCTAGCAAATATTTGTTCCATACTGACAATGGAGGAGAAACTTATTGTTGCGGTCTCCAGTTTCCCGGAGCTGTATGACCCGTCCTTGTTTGTTTATCGAGACATAAACAAGAAAAATGATGCATAGAAGAAGGTGTCAGAGATAGTAGGGATTTCTGGTAAGCGTGATTAGGCCTACTGTACAGTGTAGAAGTAGTAAAATTTAATTTACTGTGCTACTAGCTTAAATACAAACGCCAGAAGCATGTGGTAGTATTATTTTATACAGGGGAATCAAAAAGGGCACACATCTTTTTATAATGAATAAATTAGTTGTAATAAATAAATAAATAAATGTCAGTTGATTAATATAAAATATATTAAACTAATTAATATATAGTTTCATTTTACTTAATGATGCAAATCATATTGATTGAGATATATATATTTATTTTGTTGAGCTATTAACATTCCTACAGAGAAAGGGAGAGAGGACGAGAGAGAGGTGTTGATTTTTTTTTTTCTGTTGTGGAGTTGATGACTGTAGGAAGAGATGGAAGAGTTTGAGGGACACGTACAGGAGGGAGAGAAAGAAAGAGAAGGAGAAGAGTAGGAGCGGTGCAGGAGCGTCTCAAACCTGGCCATGGCGGTACAGCCAAATAATGAGGTCCCACCATAGCACAGAAACAGCACTTATCAAAGTTGTGAATGATCTGCATATAAACACAGACTCCAATAAACTATCTGTTCTTGTGCTTCTGGATCTCAGTGCCGCTTTCGACACTGTTGACCATGACATTTTACTACAGAGGTTAGAAAAATGGGTCGGCCTATCCGGCCCGGTTCTAAACTGGTTCAGATCCTACCTACAGGATAGGCAGTTCTTTGTGTCCATTGGTGACTTTGCCTCGGAAAGAGTGAGTATTATGTGTGGAGTACCCCAAGGTTCGATTCTTGGACCACTACTGTTTAATCTCTATATGCTCCCACTCGCACATGTCATACAGAAACACAAAATAAACTACCATAATTATGCAGATGATTCACAACTGTACATATCCCTGTCCCACGAGGACCTAGATCCCATACATTCCCTAACTCAGTGTATTGATGATATTAATCTATGGATGTCACAGAACTTTTTACAACTGAACAAAGACAAAACAGAAATACTCATCTTTGGTGCAAAGGCTCAGAGACAGAAAATTGCAGCTCATCTCAGTTCTCTGTCTCTGGAGAGCAAAAGTGAAGCTAGAAATCTGGGTGTAATCATAGACGGCGATCTAAATTTTAAGAGCCATATCAATCAACTCACAAGATCAGCCTTCTACCATCTAAAAAACATTTCAAAACTGAGGGGCTTTCTATCAAAATCAGACTCTGAGAAATTAATTCATGCATTTATAACAAGTAGACTAGACTACTGTAATGGTCTTTTCACCGGCCTCCCAAAATCAGCTGTGCGGCGACTACAGTTAATTCAAAATGCAGCTGCACGCGTTCTCACCGGAACTAAAAAGTCTGAACACATTACGCCGGTTCTTAGATCCCTGCATTGGCTCCCTGTCAAAACTAGAATCGATTTTAAAATTCTACTACTTGTTTACAAAGCTCTAAATGGCCTTGCACCTCAGTATATAACAGACATGCTAATTAGATACAAACCAGCAAGAACTCTCAGGTCCACAGGCAGCGGTCTTTTAACCGTCCCTCGTACTAACTCCAAAGCAGGGGATGCTGCCTTTTGTATTTATGCCCCAAGTAGATGGAACGCCCTGCCTGAGGACCTGAGAGAGGCCCCCACACTGAACACCTTTAAAACCAGGTTAAAAACCTTTCTTTTCACAACAATCTATGGCTAAGTTCTTAATGTGTATGTGTGTGTGTGTGTGTGTGTGTGTGTGTGTGTGTGTGTGTGTGTGTGAGTCTGTGTGTGTGTGTTTTGTATATTTTGACATTGGCATATTCTGCACTGATTCTTGTGTAACTGCACTAACACTTGTTGATGCATATTGCATATGCATACTGTATTGTCTTTTTATGTAAAGCACATTGTGTTGCCCTGTGTATGAAATGTGCTGTATAAATAAATTTGACTTGACTTGACTTGACTTAATAGTAAATTGGTAATAATAATAATGATGATAAACTATTTGTGGTGTGAACTATATTATTTGTGACCCAGAGAGTATGAGAACAAACAACACAACAAATGGAAAATGCCTTTTAGTTTAATGTGGGTGGCTCTTAAAATAGCCTTTTTGTGCCCGGCCTCATGCCATGGGTTGCCAAGGTACTGCACCCTCAGCTGAGAAGTAGGAAGCATAGGTCTCCCTCACGCGGATTGCCTCCTGTGCTGCATTGTTGCTCCCCACTCTTCAGATGTCCTGGAGTACTGACATCTCCCCCTCTGACACAGCCACTGGTTCCCTCCTGGTCCTCGTGCTTCTCCTGAGGTAATTGTGAAGGACACAGGTAGCCTCCACACATGCCTCCACATTTGCAGGCCTGATACCAATAACGCGTCGGTACATGCTGGAAGAAAGAATACCAAAGGTATTCTCAACTATCAGCCTTGCACGGGACAGCCTGTAGTTCAACACCCTGTTCCTAGGAGAGAGGTTGACAAGGCCTCATGAGGTCTCTGCGGAGGGGAAAGGCCTCGTCTCCCACGAAAACATGGGGTTGGGGTCCCAGGTATACTGCTCCTGGAAGCAGGGTGTCTTCAGGGATGCTGAGAGTGCCATCTCTGAGGGCCTGACCAAAGGTGGAATTTGCCAGGGTCCCTCCATCACTGGTCCTGCCATAAGCGCCGACATCCAAGCAATATTTTGCATCTACAACTACCAAAAGGACTACAGAGAAAGTCCCCTTGTAGTTGTAGGAGAGTGACCCAGAATTATCAGGAGCCTGGATCACCACATGCTTCCCATCAATGGATCCCAAACAGTTTGGGAAGTTCCAGCGCTGGGAGAAGTCAGCTGCAATGGCCCTCCAGTCCTCAGTGGTTGGGACAGGCATGAACTCCTCTACCAGGCAATCCCATATTGCCCTGGCTACCTCCGTCACAATACCAGACACTGTGGAATGCCCCACATGGTAGTTGTATGCTATGGTGCGAAAGGAATCCCCAGTTGCAAGGTATCTGTTGAATCAAAAAAGTTTGGGGTTGAAGGAGGATTCATTTAAATGTAAAGTTATTACTGTTCATAATTTACATCAATAAGGCACATATTGTGTGTGTGTGTGTCTAGTCAACACTCACCGCAGACAGATAGCAAGTCGTTCAGCGGGACTATCGCTCGCCTGTAGTTGGTGTCCATCCTCTGAATCCTTGGTGCAACCTTGGTCAGCAGATCATCAAACCGACTTTTGTCAAGTCTGAAATAACGCTGAAACCAAGTGTCGTCCAAACGCAGCTCCTGCACCAACCGGTGAAATTCGCCGTGGAGCCGCCTATTTTACAAAACCGTGTGGACCCATTTGGACCTACGGCGCCGGCGTTTCATCCGCAAATAAACAGCTCCAAGACACAGCAGGCTCACCAAGTGCGATCCATGATGAAAGAGGACAACTGATGATGTGCATGATATATATAGGCCTACACACCCTTTTCCTTATATTTTTTATTTATTTATTTATTTTTTTAACATCCAACCTATAGGCATAGAAGGCCATGTAGCCTGTTTTCCCTAAAATTTAACAGCTGGTCAAACATATAGTTTCATAGGCTATACCCAATTAGGATAATATAGGCCATCTATGAATATATCATCAATATATATCAATTAATATTATTTCTGTACACAATGCACATGCACACAATAGGCTAAAGTAAAACAGCATTTTTTAATGAGTGTTTTTTGGAAATACAGACTAGGTACATTTTGCAGGAAAACGTAGAAGTTTGTTTATTTGATCATGCTTGTCACAGTTCACGGCAGGCCTGCCGAATAGCTCTACTACAAACTTCATATATTGGCCACAACCGAACTTGATGTTTGCAGCGCTGCTTGTATGCCCCGCCCCCCTAGTGACGACTGCTGAGGGCTGGCAGCGAGCAGCCAGCGACCAGAGCGCCCAGCGGCGCTCATGACGCTTTTGGTGTGAACGCAGTTAGTTCTAGGACTGTTCATATGGAGGTATTATTGGAGCAAAACATCTGAGCACCTCTGTGACTTCTTTTAAGTCACAGAGAAAAATGCTTTAAGAGTTGCAAACTTGTAGAATTATTTTCTCTCCCACAAACACAACACAACAGTTACACCTTCTCAAATTCTTCATTTACAGGTGCACAAATCCTATTCTACGAATCACAAATTAAGAAACTCATACCCTCACATTTTTGCTACAGTTGCTGCAGTATGGTGCAAAACACATTCACACACCCGTATCAAATAATGTGAAGTCATGGACAAAATTTGCACATCCGCAAATCAGTATGTGAATTCATGCAATGAGAGTTGCACACCTGTAGAATATTTTCTCACAAACAATTTTTTTCTTGGATATTTTTCTAGCACAAACACAAGTCAATAACTACAACTGCTTGAATCTGCCGCTACAAATCTCAAATGCTGTTTTTTCGCTCACAAACGACAAGTTCCGCACGCTCTGACTTTTGCACCACATATCTCAGTGAAATGTGGATGTGCAAATTTTGTCCATGACTTCACATTATTTGATACGGGTGTGTGAATGTGTTTTGCACCATATTCACTGCAGCAACTGTAGCAAAAATGTGAGGGTATGAGTTTCTTAATTTGTGATTCGTAGAATAGGATTTGTGCACCTGTAAATGAAGAATTTGAGAAGGTGTAACTGTTGTGTTGTGTTTGTGGGAGAGAAAATAATTCTACAAGTTTGCAACTCTTAAAGCATTTTTCTCTGGGACTTCAAATTTACTGATACACATGTGTGAGTATTTTCTACAACTACAAATTCCACTGTCACAGGTGCTCAGATGTTTTGCTCCAAAAATACCTCCATATGTTCAACACCTACAGAACTGTCAAACCACATGTTTTTTCCTCTGTTCTTATGAAGACCACTGACACCCCCCCATCCCCCCCCCCCCCCGGCCTGTTTTTATTTTTATTTTTTTTATGTTGGTCTGGTATAAAACAAAGGACTGGCACTCATCCAGTCAGTTTCGCACATGCAGCATGAGTAGGCAAGATAAAGGTCAGTACCCTGATTTGCTTTTATGCAAATATATTTCACTAGGTTTGAATGTTTCTACTTTGATAACATGTAACCTAATGAATTTAATATGGTGTGTTCTTGAGTTATTTAGCATGTGGGAGAAACATACCATTTGATCTGGTAACTTTATTTGACCAGAGATTACATTTGTTTATAGACTAAACAACTAATCAATTAATCAAGAAAATAATCGACAGATTAATCGACAATGAAAATAATCGTTAGTTGCAGCCCTACCGCGAATACAGCGGGGTTGTTAAGCTAGCTAGGCAACGAACCCAGCATTCTAACATTAGCCCAATCTCTCCAAAGGGAAATTAATTAAAATTGTGGCTAGCGATCTCAAATATTGTCAGGATTTACACAGAATGAAACGGATATTACATAGAACAAGATACAACCATAAGATCACGTTAGAACCACATCTAAAAAATTGTATAAACGTTTATCAGGGAGTTTCTCTCGACGCAGCCTACCTCTTGGTCAGTTGAGAAAAGTTATGACCTACATGCGCGTGCACGCGGGTACGCACGCGGGGTACGCAAAACCCCAAATGTCAGCTATGTCGCTACGCTGGCCCCAAATGACACACAGGTAGGAGATGCAGACCCAAGAGAACAAAAATAATGAACGGGAATGATTTGGTGAAATTAATAACTTATGTTTTTAACCTGTTACATGATTAACAAACATACAATTTGATCTGGTAACTTTATTTGACCAGAGATTACATTTGTTCACCTGATCACTTCAATTTTTAAAAGCGCATTTCTTTTTCAGGATAAACCAGCAGTTTGCATCCATCGCCCAACTTCACAGCAACATGTTTCTGTTGAACCTCTGCCTCAGTGCCGGCCTCCTGCTGTCCCTCCCTCACTGCAGTTATCAGTCCTGTACAGCAGGGACAGCCAACCAGTGCAAAGACGCAGAATTCGCCCCGGGGACCAACTTGGCGGGGAAGGCTTCGACATCACCAAAATGAAACGTAAAGGAGCCTATGTGATCGACATGAACGTGTGGAAGCACAAGGACAAGACCTGCAGGCTGTGTGCCAACCCGTACCTGGAGGGCAGGAAGCAGAAGCTGCCCTTGTCAGTAGTGGACTGGAGACCGAAGCAGGCGTGCAGCATGAAAGTGTCCAGCAAACTGCATAGATCCAGCGAGTCTCTGGTCAGTTCCAGCAGCTCTGCGGTGGACAACAACTGGCAGGTCAATCTAGATGTCAATGTGGCGAATAAAGGCGGGTCGCTGATGCTGGCTGGCACTCAGTCGAAACTGGCCGAATACTCCATGGAGAAAACCAAGAATGACAAGTTCAGTTTCACGAGCCACAGCATGTCCTGCGAGTACTACAGGTAAGATCATGGTTGTTCCAAAACACATGGGGCCTCGAATAAAACGCATCTCTTCACACTCTGAATGAAACATTATTAGCAATGTATATATTTGATATATAATTGTTTATCTTTCTTTTCTGCCTTGCTTCTCTCTTGAAACAGCTACAGAGTGTCCAGCAGTCCCAAGTTGCACAGAGAATTCCGCGCAGCAGTGAAGAACCTCCCCAAAACTTACAGCCCTGAGAACAAACAACGATATTACAAGCTGATTGACAACTTTGGCACCCATTATATCACTAAGGTGAGCCACAATAGGAATCTAGAAATTCACACATCAGGAGACTTAGAGAAAGTGACACATTGGCTTTCACAGCAGGTGTTTAAATTGTTTCCTCCATCGTTCCAGGTGAAGCTGGGAGGAAGTGTCCAGTCTGTGACCAGCATCAGGCAGTGCCAGGCCAGCCTGCAGGGCTTAAGCGTGGAGGAGGTGCAGATGTGCCTGGATGTGGAGGCGTCTGCCAGCATTGGTGAGAACAACATGAAGACCGAGTCCAAACACTGCCAGAAGGACATGGACAAGACAGAGAGCAAGTCCAGCTTCTCCAGCACCTTCAGCGACAGGCAAGGAACATTTTCTGCAGAATATTTGTTGTTTGTCTCTCTTCTGTCACACACTTTCATCAAGTTCTTCCCTCTAAATGTCTATTACTGTTAATGCTAGAAAGACCAAACTGTGGTCAACTGAGGGCTGTTTTGAATCTTTGAGTTGAAATATCTCAGATTTCAAAATGTCCCTCCATGACTTTTCCTAGAACAAACCAATGTTGTAAGACTTTCAAAATCATACAAGGATATAGTAGTTATAAGTATATTTGCCCCATTCAGTTGACAGCTTATTTTCCTTCTCTTAGATCCCCCAAACCCATTTTCCTTTTTAGCGTTGATGCATGTTCTGGCTCTACACCCCTTCACAAAATCATCCTGCCTTCTCTCTCTGCAGGTTCACAGAAATAAAGGGCGGCCAAACCACAGAGCCGGAGCTTCTCTTCTCCGCTGACAAAGATCCATCGGCCTACAAGGAATGGCTGAACTCCCTACCGCAGAATCCAGACATCGTCTCATATTCCCTGGACTCCCTTCACGAGTTGCTGCCCGTTAACACCCCAGTCCGGAAGAACCTGCGCTCGGCCGTCAGCCACTACATCCTGGAGAAAGCCCTGCTGAGGAACTGCAGCGAGCCGTGCCAGGCCGGCATCAAGAGTGACCGGAACAATCCGTGCCTCTGCAGCTGCCACAACGACCCCGCTGTGGGCCAAGACTGCTGCCCGGTACGCAAGGGCATGGCCCGGGTCATCATCACCGTACAGCGAGGGGCCGATCTGTGGGGCGACCACAGCACCGCCACCGACGGCTACGTGAAGGTGTTCTTCAACGGGCAGATGGTCAGACGCTCTCCTGTCATTTGGAACAACAACCACCCCCACTGGGCCATGACCGTCGACCTGGGCACCCAGGATCTGTCAACAGGGAGCAAAGTGAGATTTGAAGTGTGGGATGAGGACAGCAAGTGGGATGATGACCTTTTGGGAGAATGTGAGCGAGGCCTGACTGCAGGAGTGAAGCAGGACCTGTGCAACCTTCAGCACGGCCGGCTGTACTACAAATGGGAGGTGACATGTGCTCCGAGTCTGAGCGGACCTACGTGTGCCGACTATAAAGCTTCTCCTATGAGTCAACATCTGCAGAAGCTGTATGTGTCCCGTCATGCCCACCCCGTCCCGAAGGCCTTCCTGATCAAGATGGGTGTGTTTGTGGATGAATCTCGCTCACAGAGCAACCAGAGTCTTTCTGCCAAGAGTCAGCAGTGTGCTGGGGTGTGATAACAACTATCCACAGCCACACTGATGCTCGTACTGAACGTAGAAAATATTAGGGACACTTAACTCTTTTCATGAAGTACAGTGATGAGGTGAATCCAGACAAAAGCCATTATCCCTTATTGATTTCCCTTATTAAATATAAACCAATCACAAGGGAGGGAGATGTAGATAAAGAGATGCAGATGAGTTAGAGAAGGGTTTTTAAATTTTGAGACAGTTGAGATGTGGATTGTGCAAAAGGGGCTTCAACTCAATATCAGGAAGATGTCCCTAATAGTTTGTACATTCACTGTTTATTTCAGTTAAATCTACATTCAACTATTTGTAGATTTAACACAATCACAGTTTGTCTGTATACCGAAAGAATGAGAGTAAAATGAGATTTGTGTACCGCAGTAGAGTCTTTCTAATGTAAGCTCTCAGAAATGGAGCTCATCAACATGAACAAAACATAGCTGAAATATGTTGACATAAAGGGCCAAAACATGTTCAAAATATGAATGAAAGCAGCAGTGTACATCTTCTAAAAAGGACTGTACAGTCTGAACTGGTTTTGGAATAATTTGGAAAAATTGCCTCTATCAACAAGATAATTTCATAAATCTTATATAACTGCATATTTACTGCAATAGGACATCTTAAAGTTACTGCAGTTGTTGAAATGTTGAGTTGAAACAAAAACATTTGTTTTGTAAATCAGTGTTCTATTTAATTGCTTATTCTTTGCAACTTTTGCTTACAAATCATTTTCATTTGTAGATTCCAGATAAATATAGTTGCAGATTTATGGTATTGTACAATTGTGTTTTAATATTTTACTCTTTTTATATATTTTATATATGTGTTTTATGCCTAGAAGCATTTTCCTCATGGGTTTTTGACTTGATATTGTTTATGCCAAATAAAAAGTAGAGTATCTGATCTGTAAGGAGAATATTATGTTTCAGCTCATTACTTTTAGTTTTGATTTGTCAATGCGAGTGTTTAATTTATCTTCAGCGGCGTTGCCCTACATGAGAGAGGAAGTGGTAAAACTTCCTGTGTACGGATGAGGCTTTCATGACGTTACTAAAGAGAACAATGTGTGAAGGTAAACATTATACGCAACGTTTTGACTCAGAAACTTTATTTGACAGATAATTTATTTGCTTCAAACTGTTTATTACCATTTTAATATTTATTTTTAAACATAGACACAATTTTCTTGCACTTCTTGCATATCTATTTTACATTCATCATTCATTTTTCAACATTGGCAGAATGAGGAGACCGGCAGGTTTTGGCAGGTTGTGGATCAACATGTCAGACACACACGGGTAACAAACCTCCACTAACAGACAGGAAACACACAGAGACACAAGACAAGGACCTTGAAAAATAAAAAGACAAAACAAAACATAACACAACCGGACAAAAATGGAGTGGAAAAAAAAAAAAAAAAAAAAAGAAGCTTTAAAAACACATTACAATGAACACATTATGGAAATAGAAAATGGATCCACTTGAGGAAGTCCAGGTCAGTTGAATTAGCCTGGTTATAGACAGGAAAAATAATGAGACAGAATGAGAAAAGAAAATGATGCATTCGACTGAGCAGTAACACGTGACAGACAAAATGAATGCAATGGTAGCACAATCACAATGCACTACAAAAAATGCCCATCTTAACAAGTCAGTTAGTCTCATAAAATCATGTGAAAGTTTCTTCCGATGGGAAGGGTGAGATAAGTTCAGCTGTATCAAGAAAATGACTCTTGATTCAAGGAAATTCTTAAAACAAGTTGATTTGCTTTGGAAACAAGGGAAGTTACTCTAAACCCCACTGGCAGAATTTGCCAATTTTTTAATGACACACCAGATTTTAAGACCCAGTACTATATTATATGAGTCTCTTTTGCAGCGTACATCATGGAGTGACTCATGCACCAGGGGTAAACCCTCGTCCTCTCACCTTTGTATCCCTTTCCAAGGAGGCCGTTCACTCCGCCGTATTTGCCACCCTGCCCTGCTGTGACAGGATCAACCCAGTTAGGCATTACAAATATGCTCAGGGAGGAACAGCAGCAGTAAACTAATGAGGTCAGAAGGTTGGATGTTGACTTTTATTTCTAGATATACAGTCAGTTAACACTCTATCCACACCGACACTCTCCTGTCGTTTGCTGCACTTTTTGAGTGACAAATGATCCGAAATGCATTCTAAGTAAAAGTCCATGGTCTGAAAGTGTAAAAGGAAATTTTACACTTTCAGACCATAGATTATTTTCCAAAAATAGATTCACCTCCTTTGTTTTACTGAGGATAAAAGTTACAAAACTAAGACTAACTAACTATGATAGAACTTGATATGAACTTTGGCCAGATCACATACAAAATCAACATAACAAATAGATTTGAAAGTAATTTTGCAGTACAGCAAAATGTGTGTGTGTGTGTGTGTATGGGTGTGTACAGCATACTACACACCTTATTGTAAATGTTGTGCAACATGACTGATAGGCCACCAGAAAGAGAGAAGTGGGTGAAAGTGGGACATGAATGGAGGAAGTCCGGGTGTTTATTGCTTACCGGCATAGGCCTCTTGACCCGCGCCTAGCTGTCCAGCGTAGCCTTGGCAGCCACATAAAAGCAGAGTTACGTTATAAAACAGGGCAGGAAAGACGTCAGAAACACACAAGACCATTATGCAAGACACACACACACTTGCACCACACACACATAGAGTAATTCCTCATGCTATTAACCTACAATGTGCATTGAAATGTGATGTACTGGTGTTAGAAAAGGCAGTTGGAGGTTTATGCGTGGTATGCAGGGATTCTTACGTGTGTGTGTGTGTGTGTGTGTTTGTGTGTGTGACTGCATGAGGGATCACCTGTTTGCTGAGCTCCATATCCTGCTCCGCCTCCTGAAACGACACACACCAAGTAAACACATGCACACATGGGACATGGGACATAAACATGTACCATTTTTGCAATTAGCTTTCCCATCAGTCTCCAGTCCATAAGCTTGGGAACCCAGAGAGATGGCCAGGTTTTAACAGGCCCAAAGAGACAAGTCGCGGTTAGACAGCCGTTTCCGTCACACGCAAGCTTTTCACACCTTCTCACACACACGCACGCTCACTCATTCTCACCGTATTTGTTGGCGGTTTTGTCAGCATCAGCCCCCAGGCTGAGGTGCTGAGCGTCGTACGGGTAGCCGCCATCGCCTGAGAGAAGGATAAATGGTACATTTGAGTTTAATCACACCAAACTATTTCTATATCGGTTATAGCTTGTAATCGGTGGTGCGGCAGTGAAGAAAAAAGAGGGTAAACTACTCTTCAGAAAGCAAACCACCACCAATATCAAGAAAAAAATCAATTATATTGTCAGAAAGTCATTCATTTCTTCATTCATTTCATTTTTAATGGGAGTTTTTCCTTGTTCTCATTGAGGGTGTAAGGTTGGAGGCTGTAGTTTTCATTTATTGTTTCATAATCTGGGCGTTGTGAAGCCTTTTTAGACCGTAACAGTGATTAAGGGCCTGACTTGACGCACCTTTAAAATCCTATCTTCATATAACTTGGGTCATAAATATTGGGTCATAAACATGGGTTTGATATGACTTATTATGATGTGTACTGTGTATATAAAGTGGGTAAAACACAAATACAAGTGGGTAAAACACTAATTCTGCAAATAAAAAACTGGGTTTTGCGGTTTTACTCTTCTCTACATCCTTGATTGTAATCCAGATGATCACAAACGCATGTTATCATGCACAGACACACAGGCACGCACATGAACTGTACATGCACAAACATAGACATGCGCACACACACACACACACACAGATGCACACACACAGCTCTTACCATCCAGTCCAGTAGGAATCACTGGAGCGCCAGCATAAGGAAGCTGACCGGCTCCTCCACCTGTAGGAAAAGTCACACGGTTAGATTGACTCATTTCCCTTCCTCTCTGCTCTTTCACCTACATGTGCGATAGTTCACTGTTCAGCGTCTGACTCATGGATGAAAAACCACGCAGACAGAAGCCTGACTAAGTGTGTGACAGAAAAGTGAGGCCATGTGTGTCAGAACTGCTCACCGAATTTACCGCCGGTTGGTTCCATTCCTGCACCGAGCGCTCCTGAAACAAGACATGAGGCGCTTCAGTCTTCAATGATCAAAAGCAAATGTGTGTAGACAAAGCTCTCCTCCCTGAATTGGAGGCATAGACCCATATTCTCCACTGTCACCACTGTCTGTGTGTCAGTTTATTAGCAAGATATCTCAAAAACTTAAGGATTTAACTGAAATTTGGTGGGAAGATTTAGATTTGATTAGACAGATTTGATTAGATGTTAGTGATGATCCGAATCTGGGATTTCCGCCACTAGATGTTTTTCATTCAAGCAAACTGTTACGGAGGCTGCAGCTTTGCAAGTTGGAGAGTTGTTGAGCGTTGGCGGTGATTTGGGCTGTTCCTTCTAGTTTGCTCATGCTATGTTTATCCATCGGTTCACTTCTCAATTGTCAGCTGCATTTCACACCTGTCTGTTTTCAGTTCTGTTCTCCCGTCTCTTTCTATTCTCTGTATTTCCCCTCTGTCTCTCTCTGTCTCGTCTGGTTTTTCCTCCCTAGCCACGGGGCTTCTCAAACATTTTCATGTCAGTAAACCACCAAATTATGCATCTGGCCAGGGACCCCCATTTGAGATTCAGCCTACAAACCATGATAATTTTGCTGTTGACGATTGTTACTTTTAACAGAAGAGGTGATGATAGCAAAGAAAGTGAAACCTATGACGCCTGTACTGTCCTCTCAATACATCAAATTCCAGTAAAATGAAACTATTCGTTCAATTTATTTTCCTGACGACCTCCCAGGGATTCCCAGACCTCATGTTGAGAACCGCCACTCCAGCCCATGTATGTATTTACCCAGGCCAGAGTCAGTTCCCAGGCCCATGGCCCCAGCAAACCCACCCAACTTCCCATCAGCCCCCTGCCCCGCCGGGACGACCAGCAGGGCCTGCGCCCCATAGGCCAGAGCGCCACCAGGACCAGAGCCAGCGCCCCCTACAGACATATACAGGATACTGCATGAAGGAGGATGGAGGGTTACACAGGGAGGAGTGAGGAAGAGGTTAGACAACAACAGAGGCGGTTAGATGAGTCAGGGCAAGCAGATGGAAGACTTGATACCTTGTCAGAAATGCTTTCATATTTCTGGCCATGATATAACCCCAAAATCAGCAATTCTCTGTTATCTGTTTCTGTTTGGTGACGATGGGAGAATTGCGTTTTTTTCTCTCTCCATTCAGGTCTCAAAATCACACTTCTAGCACATAAACGAACGCGAACAAAACAGATTCTGACAGTATATTAAAAAAACTAGTCGTGTTGCTGAATTGTTTCTAAGTGAACCGCTTTCTTTATGTTTGAATATGAAGATATGATACCATGACACATACCGGGTGCTAGTGGGAGGACAATCACCTCCTCGAAAAGTTTTAGAAGTGGTGACAAATTGAAGCCGTAGTGGTGAGGAAGAAGCACAGCACTTAAACACACACAGCTATGTTTTGGTCTTGCAGTTTACTAGAATTGAATTCATAGACAAAGAATCGTAGTGAAATATGAGCGTGCTGAAATAGCCTATATGTGATATGACTGGACTAGCTGTGTATGAGGTGTCACCAGAAACAAGTGGGAGTAGCTGTGTGGTAAACGGTGAGGGGGGGGGGGGATGCTCCATCACCCCTCACACATAAAAAACATGAAGGTGAGTAGTTCCTTCCATCCTTTTACACATATTATATTTCCCCTGTGCTGGTTTATTCACTACAGTGTCAGAGGCAGAGCAACACGTAGCTGTCCCCCCCTAATTCTGCTCCATGCTTGACTCTCTTACCATACGCCGGATGGCCCTGTCCAGCGTAGCTCCCTGCTGCACCGAGGCCTGGAAAAATCAGACCAACATAAACCTACGGGTCAGACAGTGTTGATCTATCAACTGATCCATAGGAAAAAACACCCAAAAAAAACACCCACGGAAACAGTGTGAAAAGAAGCTGCAGGAGGAGAAGATCAGAAAACCAGCAGACTGGACGAGTCAGCCTCTATAAATCGGAGACAATAGCTACACCCAGTGGATAAACTAACACACTGGACGTGCTCGGCAGTGGAAATGTATTTTCCTGTCGGTCTCTCTTTGTTTAGCCATCACATGTCAAAGGTTAAGCAGCTATAGATTAGTGTTATGACCTGTTATGGGTTCAGGAAGGTTATAACTCGGCAGAATCGTTACCTTCGCTCCTCACTGCTTTGCTCCCAGCACCATCAGCTAACTCTGCAGGGTACCCAAGCCCTGAAACATAACTCTAATTAGCATTATAATTATGTATGTAAGTGGGTGAGTTTGTTAGTAGACTGAGCCTGCCTTGGGTTTTTTAGACAGCACTCACCAGCTCCATAACCGTTGGTACCGGCGCTGTAACCATTCCCATAACCTGCTGAGAGGAGAGGCGCGTGTTCAAATATTTCACCGATAATCACATTTCAAAACGAACATCAGAGCTCGACGCAACACAAGGCTTCTCCACTCCAGCGGGTCAGCGCTGCGTTTGAGATTTCTGTTTGCACCTAGAGATAAGGAAATATTTAGAAGAGAGGGGACGGGATGCATGCATGCAGGCGGACGGTCGTCATGCCGACACCCAAATACCTGCAGACATAAGTGCTTTTGCAGCTGCGTCTCCACCTGCAGTGGGAACAGAGAGGAAACAAAGGATCAGCCTGTCTTCACTGAAGATGATTCCTCCTGTCAGTGACAACCTTGATGCAGATTGCCTCTGACATCAAGCAGCATTGAGTATTGAGGGCCGCTAATCCCCGGTGAGTCCATTCATATCTACACCGGCTCATGTTTCAAGGTTAAGGTTTTGCTTCTGTCCTTCCTTCTCCTAAGTGCTTGTTGACTGCCTTGTTTCTATTTAAAGGATCCTCTACTTTAGGATATCAGTTTACTTGCACTGTACTCAGTTTGATCATGTGCTTTAAGTGTCAACAGTCCCAATAGATTGTGAGTTTCTCTCCATGTTCTGATAAATGGCCGCTTACCGAAGCCATTTCCTGCCCCGGCGCCTGCGTATCCTGCTGCTCCGTCACCGTAGCCTGTGATAACACCAATTCAAAACATGGGGCACACACCCAACTTTTGTATTCGTTTACAATGAGAAAAGTTGTCCAGGAACAAATATGAAGCATGCTAGGGTGTAAAAGTACAATAAGAGACTGATTTCCATGCATTGGCTTCCATACCGACAAAGCAAGAGAGAGAGATTTACAGGAAGAAAGAGATTTATGGAATAAATTGTTGTTGCATCCAACTTTTGAAGAATATTATATCAATTATTCACCAGTTTAAGGAAAGGAAGATATGAAAGCACTCCCTCCAGTGAGCTCAAAAACAAATTTTGTCATTTTTTTCAAGCAAGCCTTGCAAGCAAATTAATTAGTTTACAATGCAAAGTAGGAGTAACATCTGATTCTTGCCCACTGAAACATGAGCAGCAGTGACTCTCGCCTTGAATCTCCTTCTGCACTTTAGAGCTCGTTTTATTTCAGTGTATCAGGAGGAGAAAACCCTGCGTCTCTTTTTGAGGGCGTGTTTTCAGATGAGCTTATACATTTGAATGGGGTCATGAGGTCAGTGGAGGAGGCCTTTAAAGTGATGTTGAACTAATAGGCGGAAAAAAGTGAGAGACTCATATATTGACAGAATCTGCTTTGTCAAAGTCCTGTCTCTGACCTTTTTTCACCTATTTACATTACATTACATTTACATTTACATTATTGATAAACATATTATTTTCTTTGTTTCCTTCGACCTGATTTCGGTGTTACACTTGCTCAAACTGAAAGGTTTAATAGCATAAAGAAAACGATTCACTTAAAAACAATTCAACAGAATGACTAGTTTTTTTTATATATTGTCAGAATCTGCTTTGTTCACATTCGTTTATGTGCTAGAAGTGTGATTTTGAGACCTGTTTTGCAATACAATGGCTATACAATGCTGATTTTAGGGTTATATGATGGCCAGGAAGCTACACAACCCAAGGTACCACCAAAGTTCAACATCACTTTTAAGCAAGAGTGGGAGCAGAGGGTAAAGGAGAAAAGGTTGATAAAAGGATAAGGGTAGACCGAGGGACCGGGAGAGAATTATTTAAGAGCCTCACCAGCTAACTTTCCTGCAACACCTTGGGGATAAACACCCTGTCCGAGAGCAGCAGCAGCTGAGATTTTTTTAAGGTTTTTTTAAAAAAAAAAAAAAAAAAAGAGGGAGAGAATCAGGGGAGAAATGAGAGTGTAAAACTTTCAGCATAAACAAAAGAAAAAAGGAAGGAAAATGCAAATGCTCACCTCCGTGTTTTCCCGCTGCACCACCCAGGTATCCTCCCTGTCCCAAACCTGTGGGCGGGGCATGGCAGTATTTTACCACAGGCTGCGTAAATCTACATCAATGTCCCACTCAGCTAACACAGACTGTTAGTTTTTATGTGCTATCTGTCAGTGTCCAACATTACCTGCTCCATAGCCCCCAGCGCCCAGGCTTGCTCCAAGGTAGTTTCCTGCTCCGCCAATATAGCCTGTGAAATAAGTCAGCACAACCTCAGCATAATCACCTGTGATTGGCTGTGAGCCCGAGGGACACAATCCCTGGATTTATCACATAACACCGGTACGGACCGGTACGGAGAGAAAACACGGGCACCCATCACGCAATACTGCTCCTGGCTCAGAGCCTGAGCAGATACAACAGGAACAAAGCCGGCTTTAGTAGGAAGACAAAAGTGAGAATCGGGTTTAAATCGAGTCACGCTTCACCCTCGTTGTCAGTCAGCAGTCAAACACAGAGTCAAAAGTACGCTCTTAGGATATGAAACTAAATCACTGAAGCACCGAGACTGACACATGATTGACGTGGGGCATAATTTCCCACTTCATGCAGTCTCCATAGACACAAAGTGGTTGCTGTAGACGAAGAGTGTTTGACACGTGCAGATTAAAGGGGAACAAAGAGACACGCCACGGATTTCTATATCTATTATGGATGCTTTAGTGCCCTTTCCTTTGGGCGGATCGATTCCTAAAAACCACAAGGCCAGATTCTAAACCTCCAGACGGGTAACTATTGAACAGTGTGTTGCGACCTGAAACACGCTCCACACGTGACGAGTCAAACAGACAAAGAGACACAGAGACGCAGAGATAAGTTTTGTGGGTAGCATCAGCACCACTTCCTGGAAACCACAACATTTTTTACTGAGTACCAAGAAACCAAACAAACTGCACCAGATGTACTTTGGCCTTCTGTACCTATAATATAGCTATACATGCTACAGCATTAACCATCCCAAATCAACTCTGGTAACATTAAGATAAAGAAACAAATTGACACAGACACGCTGGCAGAAGTTTAAAATTTCCTTTGAATTGATTATCAGCTGAATCAACCATAAGCATATATGAGCCACAATAATGCA